>NW_027556838.1:0-106793 GCF_041903045.1 Epinephelus lanceolatus | reverse complement strand
CCAGAACATGTACTTTGGTGAAGTCTATAGTAGCAAGGCAGTTTCTTGTGGTTTTCATCACTAGTTGCTCAGAAAACAGCAACATGTCACTTTTAGTGTTTTCAGGGCCCGAAAAGCATTTTGACAGCATGTTGTCACTTTGGGGGCTGTTACTTTGTACCAGGAAGCACTCACAACAAGTTTCCAAGCCAGAACAATGTACTTTGGTGAAGTCTATAGTAGCAAGGCAGTTTCTTGTGGTTTTCATCACTAGTTGCTCAGAAAACAGCAACATGTCACTTTTAGTGTTTTCAGGGCCCGAAAAGCATTTTGACAGCATGTTGTTCACTTAGGCTGTTACTTTTGTCCAGAGCACTCAGAAACAAGTTTCAAGCCAGAAACATGTACTTTGGTGAAGTCTATAGTAGCAAGGCAGTTTCTTGTGGTTTTCATCACTAGTTGCTCAGAAAACAGCAACATGTCACTTTTAGTGTTTTCAGGGCCCGAAAAGCATTTTGACAGCATGTTGTCACTTAGGCTGTTACTTTTGTCCAGAAGCACTCACAAACAAGTTTCCAAGCCAGAAACATGTACTTTGGTGAAGTCTATAGTAGCAAGGCAGTTTCTTGTGGTTTTCATCACTAGTTGCTCAGAAAACAGCAACATGTCACTTTTAGTGTTTTCAGGCCCGAAAAGCATTTTGACAGCATGTTGTCACTTAGGCTGTTACTTTTGTCCAGAAGCACTCACAAACAAGTTTCCAAGCCAGAAACATGTACTTTGGTGAAGTCTATAGTAGCAAGGCAGTTTCTTGTGGTTTTCATCACTAGTTGCTCAGAAAACAGCAACATGTCACTTTTAGTGTTTTCAGGGCCCGAAAAGCATTTTGACAGCATGTTGTCACTTAGGCTGTTACTTTTGTCCAGAAGCACTCAGAAACAAGTTTCCAAGCCAGAAACATGTACTTTGTGAAGTCTATAGTAGCAAGGCAGTTTCTTGTGGTTTTCATCACTAGCTGCTCAGAAAACAGCAACATGTCACTTTTAGTGTTTTCAGGGCCCGAAAAGCATTTTGACAGCATGTTGTCACTTAGGCTGTTACTTTTGTCCAGAAGCACTCACAAACAAGTTTCCAAGCCAGAAACATGTACTTTGGTGAAGTCTATAGTAGCAAGGCAGTTTCTTGTGGTTTTCATCACTAGTTGCTCAGAAAACAGCAACATGTCACTTTTAGTGTTTTCAGGGCCCGAAAAGCATTTTGACAGCATGTTGTCACTTAGGCTGTTACTTTTGTCCAGAAGCACTCACAAACAAGTTTCCAAGCCAGAAACATGTACTTTGGTGAAGTCTATAGTAGCAAGGCAGTTTCTTGTGGTTTTCATCACTAGCTGCTCAGAAAACAGCAACATGTCACTTTTAGTGTTTTCAGGGCCCGAAAAGCATTTTGACAGCATGTTGTCACTTAGGCTGTTACTTTTGTCCAGAAGCACTCAGAAACAAGTCTTCCAAGCCAGAACATGTACTTTGGTGAAGTCTATAGTAGCAAGGCAGTTTCTTGTGGTTTTCATCACTAGCTGCTCAGAAAACAGCAACATGTCACTTTTAGTGTTTTCAGGGCCCGAAAAGCATTTTGACAGCATGTTGTCACTTAGGCTGTTACTTTTGTCCAGAAGCACTCACAAACAAGTTTCCAAGCCAGAAACATGTACTTTGGTGAAGTCTATAGTAGCAAGGCAGTTTCTTGTGGTTTTCATCACTAGTTGCTCAGAAAACAGCAACATGTCACTTTTAGTGTTTTCAGGGCCCGAAAAGCATTTTGACAGCATGTTGTCACTTAGGCTGTTACTTTTGTCCAGAAGCACTCACAAACAAGTTTCCAAGCCAGAAACATGTACTTTGGTGAAGTCTATAGTAGCAAGGCAGTTTCTTGTGGTTTTCATCACTAGTTGCTCAGAAAACAGCAACATGTCACTTTTAGTGTTTCAGGGCCCGAAAAGCATTTTGACAGCATGTTGTCACTTTGGCTGTTACTTTTGACCAGAAGCACTCACAAACAAGTTTCCAAGCCAGAAACATGTACTTTGGTGAAGTCTATAGTAGCAAGGCAGTTTCTTGTGGTTTTCATCACTAGTTGCTCAGAAACAGCAACATGTCACTTTTAGTGTTTTCAGGGCCCGAAAAGCATTTTGACAGCATGTTGTCACTTAGGCTGTTACTTTTGTCCAGAAGCACTCAGAAACAAGTTTCCAAGCCAGAAACATGTACTTTGGTGAAGTCTATAGTAGCAAGGCAGTTTCTTGTGGTTTTCATCACTAGTTGCTCAGAAAACAGCAACATGTCACTTTTAGTGTTTTCAGGGCCCGAAAAGCATTTTGACAGCATGTTGTCACTTAGGCTGTTACTTTTGTCCAGAAGCACTCACAAACAAGTTTCCAAGCCAGAAACATGTACTTTGGTGAAGTCTATAGTAGCAAGGCAGTTTCTTGTGGTTTTCATCACTAGTTGCTCAGAAAACAGCAACATGTCACTTTTAGTGTTTTCAGGGCCCGAAAAGCATTTTGACAGCATGTTGTCACTTAGGCTGTTACTTTTGTCCAGAAGCACTCACAACAAGTTTCCAAGCCAGAAACATGTACTTTGGTGAAGTCTATAGTAGCAAGGCAGTTTCTTGTGGTTTTCATCACTAGTTGCTCAGAAAACAGCAACATGTCACTTTTAGTGTTTTCAGGGCCCGAAAAGCATTTTGACAGCATGTTGTCACTTAGGCTGTTACTTTTGTCCAGAAGCACTCAAAACAAGTTTCCAAGCCAGAAACATGTACTTTGGTGAAGTCTATAGTAGCAAGGCAGTTTCTTGTGGTTTTCATCACTAGCTGCTCAGAAAACAGCAACATGTCACTTTTAGTGTTTTCAGGGCCCGAAAAGCATTTTGACAGCATGTTGTCACTTAGGCTGTTACTTTTGTCCAGAAGCACTCACAAACAAGTTTCCAAGCCAGAAACATGTACTTTGGTGAAGTCTATAGTAGCAAGGCAGTTTCTTGTGGTTTTCATCACTAGCTGCTCAGAAAACAGCAACATGTCACTTTTAGTGTTTTCAGGGCCCGAAAAGCATTTTGACAGCATGTTGTCACTTAGGCTGTTACTTTTGTCCAGAAGCACTCACAAACAAGTTTCCAAGCCAGAAACATGTACTTTGGTGAAGTCTATAGTAGCAAGGCAGTTTCTTGTGGTTTCATCACTAGTTGCTCAGAAAACAGCAACATGTCACTTTTAGTGTTTTCAGGGCCCGAAAAGCATTTTGACAGCATGTTGTCACTTAGGCTGTTACTTTTGTCCAGAAGCACTCACAAACAAGTTTCCAAGCCAGAAACATGTACTTTGGTGAAGTCTATAGTAGCAAGGCAGTTTCTTGTGGTTTTTCATCACTAGTTGCTCAGAAAACAGCAACATGTCACTTTTAGTGTTTTCAGGGCCCGAAAAGCATTTTGACAGCATGTTGTCACTTAGGCTGTTACTTTTGTCCAGAAGCACTCACAAACAAGTTTCCAAGCCAGAAACATGTACTTTGGTGAAGTCTATAGTAGCAAGGCAGTTTCTTGTGGTTTTCATCACTAGTTGCTCCAGAAAACAGCAACATGTCACTTTTAGTGTTTTCAGGGCCCGAAAAGCATTTTGACAGCATGTTGTCACTTAGGCTGTTACTTTTGTCCAGAAGCACTCACAAACAAGTTTCCAAGCCAGAAACATGTACTTTGGTGAAGTCTATAGTAGCAAGGCAGTTTCTTGTGGTTTTCATCACTAGTTGCTCAGAAAACAGCAACATGTCACTTTTAGTGTTTTCAGGGCCCGAAAAGCATTTTGACAGCATGTTGTCACTTAGGCTGTTACTTTTGTCCAGAAGCACTCACAAACAAGTTTCCAAGCCAGAAACATGTACTTTGGTGAAGTCTATAGTAGCAAGGCAGTTTCTTCTGGTTTTCATCACTAGTTGCTCAGAAACAGCAACATGTCACTTTTAGTGTTTTCAGGGCCCGAAAAGCATTTTGACAGCATGTTGTCACTTAGGCTGTTACTTTTGTCCAGAAGCACTCACAAACAAGTTTCCAAGCCAGAAACATGTACTTTGGTGAAGTCTATAGTAGCAAGGCAGTTTCTTCTGGTTTTCATCACTAGTTGCTCAGAAAACAGCAACATGTCACTTTTAGTGTTTTCAGGGCCCGAAAAGCATTTTGACAGCATGTTGTCACTTAGGCTGTTACTTTTGTCCAGAAGCACTCACAAACAAGTTTCCAAGCCAGAAACATGTACTTTGGTGAAGTCTATAGTAGCAAGGCAGTTTCTTCTGGTTTTCATCACTAGTTGCTCAGAAAACAGCAACATGTCACTTTTAGTGTTTTCAGGGCCCGAAAGCATTTTGACAGCATGTTGTCACTTAGGCTGTTACTTTTGTCCAGAAGCACTCACAAACAAGTTTCCAAGCCAGAAACATGTACTTGGTGAAGTCTATAGTAGCAAGGCAGTTTCTTGTGGTTTTCATCACTAGTTGCTCAGAAAACAGCAACATGTCACTTTTAGTGTTTTCAGGGCCCGAAAAGCATTTTGACAGCATGTTGTCACTTAGGCTGTTACTTTTGTCCAGAAGCACTCACAAACAAGTTTCCAAGCCAGAAACATGTACTTTGGTGAAGTCTATAGTAGCAAGGCAGTTTCTTGTGGTTTTCATCACTAGTTGCTCAGAAAACAGCAACATGTCACTTTTAGTGTTTTCAGGGCCCGAAAAGCATTTTGACAGCATGTTGTCACTTAGGCTGTTACTTTTGTCCAGAAGCACTCACAAACAAGTTTCCAAGCCAGAAACATGTACTTTGGTGAAGTCTATAGTAGCAAGGCAGTTTCTTGTGGTTTTCATCACTAGTTGCTCAGAAAACAGCAACATGTCACTTTTAGTGTTTTCAGGGCCCGAAAAGCATTTTGACAGCATGTTGTCACTTAGGCTGTTACTTTTGTCCAGAAGCACTCACAAACAAGTTTCCAAGCCAGAAACATGTACTTTGGTGAAGTCTATAGTAGCAAGGCAGTTTCTTGTGGTTTTCATCACTAGCTGCTCAGAAAACAGCAACATGTCACTTTTAGTGTTTTCAGGGCCCGAAAAGCATTTTGACAGCATGTTGTCACTTAGGCTGTTACTTTTGTCCAGAAGCACTCAGAAACAAGTTTCCAAGCCAGAAACATGTACTTTGGTGAAGTCTATAGTAGCAAGGCAGTTTCTTGTGGTTTTCATCACTAGTTGCTCAGAAAACAGCAACATGTCACTTTTAGTGTTTTCAGGGCCCGAAAAGCATTTTGACAGCATGTTGTCACTTAGGCTGTTACTTTTGTCCAGAAGCACTCACAAACAAGTTTCCAAGCCAGAAACATGTACTTTGGTGAAGTCTATAGTAGCAAGGCAGTTTCTTCTGGTTTTCATCACTAGTTGCTCAGAAAACAGCAACATGTCACTTTTAGTGTTTTCAGGGCCCGAAAAGCATTTTGACAGCATGTTGTCACTTAGGCTGTTACTTTTGTCCAGAAGCACTCACAACAAGTTTCCAAGCCAGAAACATGTACTTTGGTGAAGTCTATAGTAGCAAGGCAGTTTCTTGTGGTTTTCATCACTAGCTGCTCAGAAAACAGCAACATGTCACTTTTAGTGTTTTCAGGGCCCGAAAAGCATTTTGACAGCATGTTGTCACTTAGGCTGTTACTTTTGTCCAGAAGCACTCAGAAACAAGTTTCCAAGCAGAAACATGTACTTTGGTGAAGTCTATAGTAGCAAGGCAGTTTCTTGTGGTTTTCATCACTAGCTGCTCAGAAAACAGCAACATGTCACTTTTAGTGTTTTCAGGGCCCGAAAAGCATTTTGACAGCATGTTGTCACTTAGGCTGTTACTTTTGTCCAGAAGCACTCAGAAACAAGTTTCCAAGCCAGAAACATGTACTTTGGTGAAGTCTATAGTAGCAAGGCAGTTTCTTGTGGTTTTCATCACTAGTTGCTCAGAAAACAGCAACATGTCACTTTTAGTGTTTTCAGGGCCCGAAAAGCATTTTGACAGCATGTTGTCACTTAGGCTGTTACTTTTGTCCAGAAGCACTCACAAACAAGTTTCCAAGCCAGAAACATGTACTTTGGTGAAGTCTATAGTAGCAAGGCAGTTTCTTGTGGTTTTCATCACTAGTTGCTCAGAAAACAGCAACATGTCCACTTTTAGTGTTTTCAGGGCCGAAAAGCATTTTGACAGCATGTTGTCACTTAGGCTGTTACTTTTGTCCAGAAGCACTCACAAACAAGTTTCCAAGCCAGAAACATGTACTTTGGTGAAGTCTATAGTAGCAAGGCAGTTTCTTGTGGTTTTCATCACTAGCTGCTCAGAAAACAGCAACATGTCACTTTTAGTGTTTTCAGGGCCCGAAAAGCATTTTGACAGCATGTTGTCACTTAGGCTGTTACTTTTGTCCAGAAGCACTCAGAAACAAGTTTCCAAGCCAGAAACATGTACTTTGGTGAAGTCTATAGTAGCAAGGCAGTTTCTTGTGGTTTTCATCACTAGCTGCTCAGAAAACAGCAACATGTCACTTTTAGTGTTTTCAGGGCCCGAAAAGCATTTTGACAGCATGTTGTCACTTAGGCTGTTACTTTTGTCCAGAAGCACTCAGAAACAAGTTTCCAAGCCAGAAACATGTACTTTGGTGAAGTCTATAGTAGCAAGGCAGTTTCTTGTGGTTTTCATCACTAGTTGCTCAGAAAACAGCAACATGTCACTTTTAGTGTTTTCAGGGCCCGAAAAGCATTTTGACAGCATGTTGTCACTTAGGCTGTTACTTTTGTCCAGAAGCACTCACAAACAAGTTTCCAAGCCAGAAACATGTACTTTGGTGAAGTCTATAGTAGCAAGGCAGTTTCTTGTGGTTTTCATCACTAGTTGCTCAGAAAACAGCAACATGTCACTTTTAGTGTTTTCAGGGCCCGAAAAGCATTTTGACAGCATGTTGTCACTTAGGCTGTTACTTTTGTCCAGAAGCACTCAGAAACAAGTTTCCAAGCCAGAAACATGTACTTTGGTGAAGTCTATAGTAGCAAGGCAGTTTCTTGTGGTTTTCATCACTAGTTGCTCAGAAAACAGCAACATGTCACTTTTAGTGTTTTCAGGCCCGAAAAGCATTTTGACAGCATGTTGTCACTTAGGCTGTTACTTTTGTCCAGAAGCACTCACAAACAAGTTTCCAAGCCAGAAACATGTACTTTGGTGAAGTCTATAGTAGCAAGGCAGTTTCTTCTGGTTTTCATCACTAGTTGCTCAGAAAACAGCAACATGTCACTTTTAGTGTTTTCAGGGCCCGAAAAGCATTTTGACAGCATGTTGTCACTTAGGCTGTTACTTTTGTCCAGAAGCACTCACAAACAAGTTTCCAAGCCAGAAACATGTACTTTGGTGAAGTCTATAGTAGCAAGGCAGTTTCTTCTGGTTTTCATCACTAGTTGCTCAGAAAACAGCAACATGTCACTTTTAGTGTTTTCAGGGCCCGAAAAGCATTTTGACAGCATGTTGTCACTTAGGCTGTTACTTTTGTCCAGAAGCACTCACAAACAAGTTTCCAAGCCAGAAACATGTACTTTGGTGAAGTCTATAGTAGCAAGGCAGTTTCTTCTGGTTTTCATCACTAGTTGCTCAGAAAACAGCAACATGTCACTTTTAGTGTTTTCAGGGCCCGAAAAGCATTTTGACAGCATGTTGTCACTTAGGCTGTTACTTTTGTCCAGAAGCACTCACAAACAAGTTTCCAAGCCAGAAACATGTACTTTGGTGAAGTCTATAGTAGCAAGGCAGTTTCTTCTGGTTTTCATCACTAGTTGCTCAGAAAACAGCAACATGTCACTTTTAGTGTTTTCAGGGCCCGAAAAGCATTTTGACAGCATGTTGTCACTTAGGCTGTTACTTTTGTCCAGAAGCACTCACAAACAAGTTTCCAAGCCAGAAACATGTACTTTGGTGAAGTCTATAGTAGCAAGGCAGTTTCTTCTGGTTTTCATCACTAGTTGCTCAGAAACAGCAACATGTCACTTTTAGTGTTTTCAGGGCCCGAAAAGCATTTTGACAGCATGTTGTCACTTAGGCTGTTACTTTTGTCCAGAAGCACTCAGAAACAAGTTTCCAAGCCAGAAACATGTACTTTGGTGAAGTCTATAGTAGCAAGGCAGTTTCTTGTGGTTTTCATCACTAGTTGCTCAGAAAACAGCAACATGTCACTTTTAGTGTTTTCAGGGCCCGAAAAGCATTTTGACAGCATGTTGTCACTTAGGCTGTTACTTTTGTCCAGAAGCACTCACAAACAAGTTTCCAAGCCAGAAACATGTACTTTGGTGAAGTCTATAGTAGCAAGGCAGTTTCTTGTGGTTTTCATCACTAGCTGCTCAGAAAACAGCAACATGTCACTTTTAGTGTTTTCAGGGCCCGAAAAGCATTTTGACAGCATGTTGTCACTTAGGCTGTTACTTTTGTCCAGAAGCACTCAGAAACAAGTTTCCAAGCCAGAAACATGTACTTTGGTGAAGTCTATAGTAGCAAGGCAGTTTCTTGTGGTTTTCATCACTAGTTGCTCAGAAAACAGCAACATGTCACTTTTAGTGTTTTCAGGGCCCGAAAAGCATTTTGACAGCATGTTGTCACTTAGGCTGTTACTTTTGTCCAGAAGCACTCACAAACAAGTTTCCAAGCCAGAAACATGTACTTTGGTGAAGTCTATAGTAGCAAGGCAGTTTCTTCTGGTTTTCATCACTAGTTGCTCAGAAAACAGCAACATGTCACTTTTAGTGTTTTCAGGGCCCGAAAAGCATTTTGACAGCATGTTGTCACTTAGGCTGTTACTTTTGTCCAGAAGCACTCACAAACAAGTTTCCAAGCCAGAAACATGTACTTTGGTGAAGTCTATAGTAGCAAGGCAGTTTCTTGTGGTTTTCATCACTAGCTGCTCAGAAAACAGCAACATGTCACTTTTAGTGTTTTCAGGGCCCGAAAAGCATTTTGACAGCATGTTGTCACTTAGGCTGTTACTTTTGTCCAGAAGCACTCAGAAACAAGTTTCCAAGCCAGAAACATGTACTTTGGTGAAGTCTATAGTAGCAAGGCAGTTTCTTGTGGTTTTCATCACTAGCTGCTCAGAAAACAGCAACATGTCACTTTTAGTGTTTTCAGGGCCCGAAAAGCATTTTGACAGCATGTTGTCACTTAGGCTGTTACTTTTGTCCAGAAGCACTCAGAAACAAGTTTCCAAGCCAGAAACATGTACTTTGGTGAAGTCTATAGTAGCAAGGCAGTTTCTTGTGGTTTTCATCACTAGTTGCTCAGAAAACAGCAACATGTCACTTTTAGTGTTTTCAGGGCCCGAAAAGCATTTTGACAGCATGTTGTCACTTAGGCTGTTACTTTTGTCCAGAAGCACTCACAAACAAGTTTCCAAGCCAGAAACATGTACTTTGGTGAAGTCTATAGTAGCAAGGCAGTTTCTTGTGGTTTTCATCACTAGTTGCTCAGAAAACAGCAACATGTCACTTTTAGTGTTTTCAGGGCCCGAAAAGCATTTTGACAGCATGTTGTCACTTTGGCTGTTACTTTTGACCAGAAGCACTCACAAACAAGTTTCCAAGCCAGAAACATGTACTTTGGTGAAGTCTATAGTAGCAAGGCAGTTTCTTGTGGTTTTCATCACTAGCTGCTCAGAAAACAGCAACATGTCACTTTTAGTGTTTTCAGGGCCCGAAAAGCATTTTGACAGCATGTTGTCACTTAGGCTGTTACTTTTGTCCAGAAGCACTCAGAAACAAGTTTCCAAGCCAGAAACATGTACTTTGGTGAAGTCTATAGTAGCAAGGCAGTTTCTTGTGGTTTTCATCACTAGCTGCTCAGAAAACAGCAACATGTCACTTTTAGTGTTTTCAGGGCCCGAAAAGCATTTTGACAGCATGTTGTCACTTAGGCTGTTACTTTTGTCCAGAAGCACTCACAAACAAGTTTCCAAGCCAGAAACATGTACTTTGGTGAAGTCTATAGTAGCAAGGCAGTTTCTTGTGGTTTTCATCACTAGTTGCTCAGAAAACAGCAACATGTCACTTTTAGTGTTTTCAGGGCCCGAAAAGCATTTTGACAGCATGTTGTCACTTTGGCTGTTACTTTTGACCAGAAGCACTCACAAACAAGTTTCCAAGCCAGAAACATGTACTTTGGTGAAGTCTATAGTAGCAAGGCAGTTTCTTGTGGTTTTCATCACTAGTTGCTCAGAAAACAGCAACATGTCACTTTTAGTGTTTTCAGGGCCCGAAAAGCATTTTGACAGCATGTTGTCACTTAGGCTGTTACTTTTGTCCAGAAGCACTCAGAAACAAGTTTCCAAGCCAGAAACATGTACTTTGGTGAAGTCTATAGTAGCAAGGCAGTTTCTTGTGGTTTTCATCACTAGCTGCTCAGAAAACAGCAACATGTCACTTTTAGTGTTTTCAGGGCCCGAAAAGCATTTTGACAGCATGTTGTCACTTAGGCTGTTACTTTTGTCCAGAAGGACTCAGAAACAAGTTTCCAAGCCAGAAACATGTACTTTGGTGAAGTCTATAGTAGCAAGGCAGTTTCTTGTGGTTTTCATCACTAGTTGCTCAGAAAACAGCAACATGTCACTTTTAGTGTTTTCAGGGCCCGAAAAGCATTTTGACAGCATGTTGTCACTTAGGCTGTTACTTTTGTCCAGAAGCACTCACAAACAAGTTTCCAAGCCAGAAACATGTACTTTGGTGAAGTCTATAGTAGCAAGGCAGTTTCTTGTGGTTTTCATCACTAGCTGCTCAGAAAACAGCAACATGTCACTTTTAGTGTTTTCAGGGCCCGAAAAGCATTTTGACAGCATGTTGTCACTTAGGCTGTTACTTTTGTCCAGAAGCACTCAGAAACAAGTTTCCAAGCCAGAAACATGTACTTTGGTGAAGTCTATAGTAGCAAGGCAGTTTCTTGTGGTTTTCATCACTAGCTGCTCAGAAAACAGCAACATGTCACTTTTAGTGTTTTCAGGGCCCGAAAAGCATTTTGACAGCATGTTGTCACTTTGGCTGTTACTTTTGACCAGAAGCACTCACAAACAAGTTTCCAAGCCAGAAACATGTACTTTGGTGAAGTCTATAGTAGCAAGGCAGTTTCTTGTGGTTTTCATCACTAGTTGCTCAGAAAACAGCAACATGTCACTTTTAGTGTTTTCAGGGCCCGAAAAGCATTTTGACAGCATGTTGTCACTTAGGCTGTTACTTTTGTCCAGAAGCACTGAGACACAAATTTCCAAGCCAGAAATATGTGGTTTGGTGAATTCTATAGTAGCAAAGCAGTTTCTTGTGGTTTCCAACACTAGTTGGTCAGAAAACAGCATCATGTCACATTTAGCGTTTTCAGGACCCGAAAAGCATTTTGAGAGCATGTTGTCACTTTGGCTGTTACTTTTGACCAGAAGCACTCACAAACAAGTTTCCAAGCCAGAAACATGTACTTTGGTGAAGTCTATAGTAGCAAGGCAGTTTCTTGTGGTTTTCATCACTAGTTGCTCAGAAAACAGCATCATGTCACTTTTAGTGATTTCAGGACCTGAAAAAGCATTTTGAGAGCATGTTGTCACTTTGGCTGTTACTTTTGAGCAGAAGCACTCAGAAACAAGTTTCCAAGCCAGAAACATGTACTTTGGTGAAGTCTATAGTAGCAAGGCAGTTTCTTGTGGTTTTCATCACTAGTTGCTCAGAAAACAGCAACATGTCACTTTTAGTGTTTTCAGGGCCCGAAAAGCATTTTGAGAGCATGTTGTCACTTTGGCTGTTACTTTTGACCAGAAGCACTGAGACACAAATTTCCAAGCCAGAAATATGTGGTTTGGTGAATTCTATAGTAGCAAAGCAGTTTCTTGTGGTTTCCAACACTAGTTGGTCAGAAAACAGCATCATGTCACATTTAGCGTTTTCAGGACCCGAAAAGCATTTTGAGAGCATGTTGTCACTTTGGCTGTTACTTTTGACCAGAAGCACTGAGACACAAATTTCCAAGCCAGAAATATGTGGTTTGGTGAATTCTATAGTAGCAAAGCAGTTTCTTGTGGTTTCCAACACTAGTTGGTCAGAAAACAGCATCATGTCACATTTAGCGTTTTCAGGACCCGAAAAGCATTTTGAGAGCATGTTGTCACTTTGGCTGTTACTTTTGACCAGAAGCACTGAGACACAAATTTCCAAGCCAGAAATATGTGGTTTGGTGAATTCTATAGTAGCAAAGCAGTTTCTTGTGGTTTCCAACACTAGTTGGTCAGAAAACAGCATCATGTCACATTTAGCGTTTTCAGGACCCGAAAAGCATTTTGAGAGCATGTTGTCACTTTGGCTGTTACTTTTGACCAGAAGCACTGAGACACAAATTTCCAAGCCAGAAATATGTGGTTTGGTGAATTCTATAGTAGCAAAGCAGTTTCTTGTGGTTTCCAACACTAGTTGGTCAGAAAACAGCATCATGTCACATTTAGCGTTTTCAGGACCCGAAAAGCATTTTGAGAGCATGTTGTCACTTTGGCTGTTACTTTTGACCAGAAGCACTGAGACACAAATTTCCAAGCCAGAAATATGTGGTTTGGTGAATTCTATAGTAGCAAAGCAGTTTCTTGTGGTTTCCAACACTAGTTGGTCAGAAAACAGCATCATGTCACATTTAGCGTTTTCAGGACCCGAAAAGCATTTTGAGAGCATGTTGTCACTTTGGCTGTTACTTTTGACAAGAAGCACTCACAAACAAGTTTCCAAGCCAGAAACATGTGGTTTGGTGAATTCCATAGTAGTGAGGCAGTTTCCTCTGGTTTCCATCACTAGTTGGTCAGAAAACATCGTCATGTCGCTTTTAGTGTTTTCAGGCTCCGAAAAGTATTTTGAGAGCATGTTGTCATTTAGGCTGTTACTTTTGACCAGAAGCACTCACAAACAAGTTTCCAAGCCAGAAACATGTGGTTTGGAGAATTCTATAGTAGCAAGGCAGTTTCTTGTGGTTTCCATCACTAGTTGGTCAGAAAACAGCATCATGTCACTTTTAGCGTTTTCAGGACCCGAAAAGCATTTTGAGAGCATGTTGTCACTTTGGCTGTTACTTTTGTCCAGAAGCACTCACAAACAAGTTTCCAAGCCAGAAACATGTACTTTGGTGAAGTCTATAGTAGCAAGGCAGTTTCTTGTGGTTTTCATCACTAGTTGCTCAGAAAACAGCAACATGTCACTTTTAGTGTTTTCAGGGCCCGAAAAGCATTTTGACAGCATGTTGTCACTTAGGCTGTTACTTTTGTCCAGAAGCACTCAGAAACAAGTTTCCAAGCCAGAAACATGTACTTTGGTGAAGTCTATAGTAGCAAGGCAGTTTCTTGTGGTTTTCATCACTAGTTGCTCAGAAAACAGCAACATGTCACTTTTAGTGTTTTCAGGGCCCGAAAAGCATTTTGACAGCATGTTGTCACTTAGGCTGTTACTTTTGACCAGAAGCACTCACAAACAAGTTTCCAAGCCAGAAACATGTACTTTGGTGAAGTCTATAGTAGCAAGGCAGTTTCTTGTGGTTTTCATCACTAGTTGCTCAGAAAACAGCAACATGTCACTTTTAGTGTTTTCAGGGCCCGAAAAGCATTTTGACAGCATGTTGTCACTTTGGCTGTTACTTTTGACCAGAAGCACTCACAAACAAGTTTCCAAGCCAGAAACATGTACTTTGGTGAAGTCTATAGTAGCAAGGCAGTTTCTTGTGGTTTTCATCACTAGTTGCTCAGAAAACAGCAACATGTCACTTTTAGTGTTTTCAGGGCCCGAAAAGCATTTTGACAGCATGTTGTCACTTAGGCTGTTACTTTTGTCCAGAAGCACTCAGAAACAAGTTTCCAAGCCAGAAACATGTACTTTGGTGAAGTCTATAGTAGCAAGGCAGTTTCTTGTGGTTTTCATCACTAGTTGCTCAGAAAACAGCAACATGTCACTTTTAGTGTTTTCAGGGCCCGAAAAGCATTTTGACAGCATGTTGTCACTTAGGCTGTTACTTTTGTCCAGAAGCACTCACAAACAAGTTTCCAAGCCAGAAACATGTACTTTGGTGAAGTCTATAGTAGCAAGGCAGTTTCTTGTGGTTTTCATCACTAGCTGCTCAGAAAACAGCAACATGTCACTTTTAGTGTTTTCAGGGCCCGAAAAGCATTTTGACAGCATGTTGTCACTTAGGCTGTTACTTTTGTCCAGAAGCACTCAGAAACAAGTTTCCAAGCCAGAAACATGTACTTTGGTGAAGTCTATAGTAGCAAGGCAGTTTCTTGTGGTTTTCATCACTAGCTGCTCAGAAAACAGCAACATGTCACTTTTAGTGTTTTCAGGGCCCGAAAAGCATTTTGACAGCATGTTGTCACTTAGGCTGTTACTTTTGTCCAGAAGCACTCAGAAACAAGTTTCCAAGCCAGAAACATGTACTTTGGTGAAGTCTATAGTAGCAAGGCAGTTTCTTGTGGTTTTCATCACTAGTTGCTCAGAAAACAGCAACATGTCACTTTTAGTGTTTTCAGGGCCCGAAAAGCATTTTGACAGCATGTTGTCACTTTGGCTGTTACTTTTGACCAGAAGCACTCACAAACAAGTTTCCAAGCCAGAAACATGTACTTTGGTGAAGTCTATAGTAGCAAGGCAGTTTCTTGTGGTTTTCATCACTAGTTGCTCAGAAAACAGCAACATGTCACTTTTAGTGTTTTCAGGGCCCGAAAAGCATTTTGACAGCATGTTGTCACTTAGGCTGTTACTTTTGTCCAGAAGCACTCAGAAACAAGTTTCCAAGCCAGAAACATGTACTTTGGTGAAGTCTATAGTAGCAAGGCAGTTTCTTGTGGTTTTCATCACTAGCTGCTCAGAAAACAGCAACATGTCACTTTTAGTGTTTTCAGGGCCCGAAAAGCATTTTGACAGCATGTTGTCACTTAGGCTGTTACTTTTGTCCAGAAGCACTCACAAACAAGTTTCCAAGCCAGAAACATGTACTTTGGTGAAGTCTATAGTAGCAAGGCAGTTTCTTGTGGTTTTCATCACTAGTTGCTCAGAAAACAGCAACATGTCACTTTTAGTGTTTTCAGGGCCCGAAAAGCATTTTGACAGCATGTTGTCACTTAGGCTGTTACTTTTGTCCAGAAGCACTCACAAACAAGTTTCCAAGCCAGAAACATGTACTTTGGTGAAGTCTATAGTAGCAAGGCAGTTTCTTGTGGTTTTCATCACTAGCTGCTCAGAAAACAGCAACATGTCACTTTTAGTGTTTTCAGGGCCCGAAAAGCATTTTGACAGCATGTTGTCACTTAGGCTGTTACTTTTGTCCAGAAGCACTCAGAAACAAGTTTCCAAGCCAGAAACATGTACTTTGGTGAAGTCTATAGTAGCAAGGCAGTTTCTTGTGGTTTTCATCACTAGCTGCTCAGAAAACAGCAACATGTCACTTTTAGTGTTTTCAGGGCCCGAAAAGCATTTTGACAGCATGTTGTCACTTTGGCTGTTACTTTTGACCAGAAGCACTCACAAACAAGTTTCCAAGCCAGAAACATGTACTTTGGTGAAGTCTATAGTAGCAAGGCAGTTTCTTGTGGTTTTCATCACTAGTTGCTCAGAAAACAGCAACATGTCACTTTTAGTGTTTTCAGGGCCCGAAAAGCATTTTGACAGCATGTTGTCACTTAGGCTGTTACTTTTGTCCAGAAGCACTGAGACACAAATTTCCAAGCCAGAAATATGTGGTTTGGTGAATTCTATAGTAGCAAAGCAGTTTCTTGTGGTTTCCAACACTAGTTGGTCAGAAAACAGCATCATGTCACATTTAGCGTTTTCAGGACCCGAAAAGCATTTTGAGAGCATGTTGTCACTTTGGCTGTTACTTTTGACCAGAAGCACTCACAAACAAGTTTCCAAGCCAGAAACATGTACTTTGGTGAAGTCTATAGTAGCAAGGCAGTTTCTTGTGGTTTTCATCACTAGTTGCTCAGAAAACAGCATCATGTCACTTTTAGTGATTTCAGGACCTGAAAAAGCATTTTGAGAGCATGTTGTCACTTTGGCTGTTACTTTTGAGCAGAAGCACTCAGAAACAAGTTTCCAAGCCAGAAACATGTACTTTGGTGAAGTCTATAGTAGCAAGGCAGTTTCTTGTGGTTTTCATCACTAGTTGCTCAGAAAACAGCAACATGTCACTTTTAGTGTTTTCAGGGCCCGAAAAGCATTTTGAGAGCATGTTGTCACTTTGGCTGTTACTTTTGACCAGAAGCACTGAGACACAAATTTCCAAGCCAGAAATATGTGGTTTGGTGAATTCTATAGTAGCAAAGCAGTTTCTTGTGGTTTCCAACACTAGTTGGTCAGAAAACAGCATCATGTCACATTTAGCGTTTTCAGGACCCGAAAAGCATTTTGAGAGCATGTTGTCACTTTGGCTGTTACTTTTGACCAGAAGCACTGAGACACAAATTTCCAAGCCAGAAATATGTGGTTTGGTGAATTCTATAGTAGCAAAGCAGTTTCTTGTGGTTTCCAACACTAGTTGGTCAGAAAACAGCATCATGTCACATTTAGCGTTTTCAGGACCCGAAAAGCATTTTGAGAGCATGTTGTCACTTTGGCTGTTACTTTTGACCAGAAGCACTGAGACACAAATTTCCAAGCCAGAAATATGTGGTTTGGTGAATTCTATAGTAGCAAAGCAGTTTCTTGTGGTTTCCAACACTAGTTGGTCAGAAAACAGCATCATGTCACATTTAGCGTTTTCAGGACCCGAAAAGCATTTTGAGAGCATGTTGTCACTTTGGCTGTTACTTTTGACCAGAAGCACTGAGACACAAATTTCCAAGCCAGAAATATGTGGTTTGGTGAATTCTATAGTAGCAAAGCAGTTTCTTGTGGTTTCCAACACTAGTTGGTCAGAAAACAGCATCATGTCACATTTAGCGTTTTCAGGACCCGAAAAGCATTTTGAGAGCATGTTGTCACTTTGGCTGTTACTTTTGACAAGAAGCACTCACAAACAAGTTTCCAAGCCAGAAACATGTGGTTTGGTGAATTCCATAGTAGTGAGGCAGTTTCCTCTGGTTTCCATCACTAGTTGGTCAGAAAACATCGTCATGTCGCTTTTAGTGTTTTCAGGCTCCGAAAAGTATTTTGAGAGCATGTTGTCATTTAGGCTGTTACTTTTGACCAGAAGCACTCACAAACAAGTTTCCAAGCCAGAAACATGTGGTTTGGAGAATTCTATAGTAGCAAGGCAGTTTCTTGTGGTTTCCATCACTAGTTGGTCAGAAAACAGCATCATGTCACTTTTAGCGTTTTCAGGACCCGAAAAGCATTTTGAGAGCATGTTGTCACTTTGGCTGTTACTTTTGTCCAGAAGCACTCACAAACAAGTTTCCAAGCCAGAAACATGTACTTTGGTGAAGTCTATAGTAGCAAGGCAGTTTCTTGTGGTTTTCATCACTAGTTGCTCAGAAAACAGCAACATGTCACTTTTAGTGTTTTCAGGGCCCGAAAAGCATTTTGACAGCATGTTGTCACTTAGGCTGTTACTTTTGTCCAGAAGCACTCAGAAACAAGTTTCCAAGCCAGAAACATGTACTTTGGTGAAGTCTATAGTAGCAAGGCAGTTTCTTGTGGTTTTCATCACTAGTTGCTCAGAAAACAGCAACATGTCACTTTTAGTGTTTTCAGGGCCCGAAAAGCATTTTGACAGCATGTTGTCACTTAGGCTGTTACTTTTGACCAGAAGCACTCACAAACAAGTTTCCAAGCCAGAAACATGTACTTTGGTGAAGTCTATAGTAGCAAGGCAGTTTCTTGTGGTTTTCATCACTAGTTGCTCAGAAAACAGCAACATGTCACTTTTAGTGTTTTCAGGGCCCGAAAAGCATTTTGACAGCATGTTGTCACTTTGGCTGTTACTTTTGACCAGAAGCACTCACAAACAAGTTTCCAAGCCAGAAACATGTACTTTGGTGAAGTCTATAGTAGCAAGGCAGTTTCTTGTGGTTTTCATCACTAGTTGCTCAGAAAACAGCAACATGTCACTTTTAGTGTTTTCAGGGCCCGAAAAGCATTTTGACAGCATGTTGTCACTTAGGCTGTTACTTTTGTCCAGAAGCACTCAGAAACAAGTTTCCAAGCCAGAAACATGTACTTTGGTGAAGTCTATAGTAGCAAGGCAGTTTCTTGTGGTTTTCATCACTAGTTGCTCAGAAAACAGCAACATGTCACTTTTAGTGTTTTCAGGGCCCGAAAAGCATTTTGACAGCATGTTGTCACTTAGGCTGTTACTTTTGTCCAGAAGCACTCACAAACAAGTTTCCAAGCCAGAAACATGTACTTTGGTGAAGTCTATAGTAGCAAGGCAGTTTCTTGTGGTTTTCATCACTAGCTGCTCAGAAAACAGCAACATGTCACTTTTAGTGTTTTCAGGGCCCGAAAAGCATTTTGACAGCATGTTGTCACTTAGGCTGTTACTTTTGTCCAGAAGCACTCAGAAACAAGTTTCCAAGCCAGAAACATGTACTTTGGTGAAGTCTATAGTAGCAAGGCAGTTTCTTGTGGTTTTCATCACTAGCTGCTCAGAAAACAGCAACATGTCACTTTTAGTGTTTTCAGGGCCCGAAAAGCATTTTGACAGCATGTTGTCACTTAGGCTGTTACTTTTGTCCAGAAGCACTCAGAAACAAGTTTCCAAGCCAGAAACATGTACTTTGGTGAAGTCTATAGTAGCAAGGCAGTTTCTTGTGGTTTTCATCACTAGTTGCTCAGAAAACAGCAACATGTCACTTTTAGTGTTTTCAGGGCCCGAAAAGCATTTTGACAGCATGTTGTCACTTTGGCTGTTACTTTTGACCAGAAGCACTCACAAACAAGTTTCCAAGCCAGAAACATGTACTTTGGTGAAGTCTATAGTAGCAAGGCAGTTTCTTGTGGTTTTCATCACTAGTTGCTCAGAAAACAGCAACATGTCACTTTTAGTGTTTTCAGGGCCCGAAAAGCATTTTGACAGCATGTTGTCACTTAGGCTGTTACTTTTGTCCAGAAGCACTCAGAAACAAGTTTCCAAGCCAGAAACATGTACTTTGGTGAAGTCTATAGTAGCAAGGCAGTTTCTTGTGGTTTTCATCACTAGCTGCTCAGAAAACAGCAACATGTCACTTTTAGTGTTTTCAGGGCCCGAAAAGCATTTTGACAGCATGTTGTCACTTAGGCTGTTACTTTTGTCCAGAAGCACTCACAAACAAGTTTCCAAGCCAGAAACATGTACTTTGGTGAAGTCTATAGTAGCAAGGCAGTTTCTTGTGGTTTTCATCACTAGTTGCTCAGAAAACAGCAACATGTCACTTTTAGTGTTTTCAGGGCCCGAAAAGCATTTTGACAGCATGTTGTCACTTAGGCTGTTACTTTTGTCCAGAAGCACTCACAAACAAGTTTCCAAGCCAGAAACATGTACTTTGGTGAAGTCTATAGTAGCAAGGCAGTTTCTTGTGGTTTTCATCACTAGCTGCTCAGAAAACAGCAACATGTCACTTTTAGTGTTTTCAGGGCCCGAAAAGCATTTTGACAGCATGTTGTCACTTAGGCTGTTACTTTTGTCCAGAAGCACTCAGAAACAAGTTTCCAAGCCAGAAACATGTACTTTGGTGAAGTCTATAGTAGCAAGGCAGTTTCTTGTGGTTTTCATCACTAGCTGCTCAGAAAACAGCAACATGTCACTTTTAGTGTTTTCAGGGCCCGAAAAGCATTTTGACAGCATGTTGTCACTTTGGCTGTTACTTTTGACCAGAAGCACTCACAAACAAGTTTCCAAGCCAGAAACATGTACTTTGGTGAAGTCTATAGTAGCAAGGCAGTTTCTTGTGGTTTTCATCACTAGTTGCTCAGAAAACAGCAACATGTCACTTTTAGTGTTTTCAGGGCCCGAAAAGCATTTTGACAGCATGTTGTCACTTAGGCTGTTACTTTTGTCCAGAAGCACTGAGACACAAATTTCCAAGCCAGAAATATGTGGTTTGGTGAATTCTATAGTAGCAAAGCAGTTTCTTGTGGTTTCCAACACTAGTTGGTCAGAAAACAGCATCATGTCACATTTAGCGTTTTCAGGACCCGAAAAGCATTTTGAGAGCATGTTGTCACTTTGGCTGTTACTTTTGACCAGAAGCACTCACAAACAAGTTTCCAAGCCAGAAACATGTACTTTGGTGAAGTCTATAGTAGCAAGGCAGTTTCTTGTGGTTTTCATCACTAGTTGCTCAGAAAACAGCATCATGTCACTTTTAGTGATTTCAGGACCTGAAAAAGCATTTTGAGAGCATGTTGTCACTTTGGCTGTTACTTTTGAGCAGAAGCACTCAGAAACAAGTTTCCAAGCCAGAAACATGTACTTTGGTGAAGTCTATAGTAGCAAGGCAGTTTCTTGTGGTTTTCATCACTAGTTGCTCAGAAAACAGCAACATGTCACTTTTAGTGTTTTCAGGGCCCGAAAAGCATTTTGAGAGCATGTTGTCACTTTGGCTGTTACTTTTGACCAGAAGCACTGAGACACAAATTTCCAAGCCAGAAATATGTGGTTTGGTGAATTCTATAGTAGCAAAGCAGTTTCTTGTGGTTTCCAACACTAGTTGGTCAGAAAACAGCATCATGTCACATTTAGCGTTTTCAGGACCCGAAAAGCATTTTGAGAGCATGTTGTCACTTTGGCTGTTACTTTTGACCAGAAGCACTGAGACACAAATTTCCAAGCCAGAAATATGTGGTTTGGTGAATTCTATAGTAGCAAAGCAGTTTCTTGTGGTTTCCAACACTAGTTGGTCAGAAAACAGCATCATGTCACATTTAGCGTTTTCAGGACCCGAAAAGCATTTTGAGAGCATGTTGTCACTTTGGCTGTTACTTTTGACCAGAAGCACTGAGACACAAATTTCCAAGCCAGAAATATGTGGTTTGGTGAATTCTATAGTAGCAAAGCAGTTTCTTGTGGTTTCCAACACTAGTTGGTCAGAAAACAGCATCATGTCACATTTAGCGTTTTCAGGACCCGAAAAGCATTTTGAGAGCATGTTGTCACTTTGGCTGTTACTTTTGACCAGAAGCACTGAGACACAAATTTCCAAGCCAGAAATATGTGGTTTGGTGAATTCTATAGTAGCAAAGCAGTTTCTTGTGGTTTCCAACACTAGTTGGTCAGAAAACAGCATCATGTCACATTTAGCGTTTTCAGGACCCGAAAAGCATTTTGAGAGCATGTTGTCACTTTGGCTGTTACTTTTGACCAGAAGCACTGAGACACAAATTTCCAAGCCAGAAATATGTGGTTTGGTGAATTCTATAGTAGCAAAGCAGTTTCTTGTGGTTTCCAACACTAGTTGGTCAGAAAACAGCATCATGTCACATTTAGCGTTTTCAGGACCCGAAAAGCATTTTGAGAGCATGTTGTCACTTTGGCTGTTACTTTTGACAAGAAGCACTCACAAACAAGTTTCCAAGCCAGAAACATGTGGTTTGGTGAATTCCATAGTAGTGAGGCAGTTTCCTCTGGTTTCCATCACTAGTTGGTCAGAAAACATCGTCATGTCGCTTTTAGTGTTTTCAGGCTCCGAAAAGTATTTTGAGAGCATGTTGTCATTTAGGCTGTTACTTTTGACCAGAAGCACTCACAAACAAGTTTCCAAGCCAGAAACATGTGGTTTGGAGAATTCTATAGTAGCAAGGCAGTTTCTTGTGGTTTCCATCACTAGTTGGTCAGAAAACAGCATCATGTCACTTTTAGCGTTTTCAGGACCCGAAAAGCATTTTGAGAGCATGTTGTCACTTTGGCTGTTACTTTTGACCAGAAGCACTCACAAACAAGTTTCCAAGCCAGAAACATGTACTTTGGTGAAGTCTATAGTAGCAAGGCAGTTTCTTGTGGTTTTCATCACTAGTTGCTCAGAAAACAGCAACATGTCACTTTTAGTGTTTTCAGGGCCCGAAAAGCATTTTGACAGCATGTTGTCACTTAGGCTGTTACTTTTGTCCAGAAGCACTCAGAAACAAGTTTCCAAGCCAGAAACATGTACTTTGGTGAAGTCTATAGTAGCAAGGCAGTTTCTTGTGGTTTTCATCACTAGTTGCTCAGAAAACAGCAACATGTCACTTTTAGTGTTTTCAGGGCCCGAAAAGCATTTTGACAGCATGTTGTCACTTAGGCTGTTACTTTTGACCAGAAGCACTCACAAACAAGTTTCCAAGCCAGAAACATGTACTTTGGTGAAGTCTATAGTAGCAAGGCAGTTTCTTGTGGTTTTCATCACTAGTTGCTCAGAAAACAGCAACATGTCACTTTTAGTGTTTTCAGGGCCCGAAAAGCATTTTGACAGCATGTTGTCACTTTGGCTGTTACTTTTGACCAGAAGCACTCACAAACAAGTTTCCAAGCCAGAAACATGTACTTTGGTGAAGTCTATAGTAGCAAGGCAGTTTCTTGTGGTTTTCATCACTAGTTGCTCAGAAAACAGCAACATGTCACTTTTAGTGTTTTCAGGGCCCGAAAAGCATTTTGACAGCATGTTGTCACTTAGGCTGTTACTTTTGTCCAGAAGCACTCAGAAACAAGTTTCCAAGCCAGAAACATGTACTTTGGTGAAGTCTATAGTAGCAAGGCAGTTTCTTGTGGTTTTCATCACTAGTTGCTCAGAAAACAGCAACATGTCACTTTTAGTGTTTTCAGGGCCCGAAAAGCATTTTGACAGCATGTTGTCACTTAGGCTGTTACTTTTGTCCAGAAGCACTCACAAACAAGTTTCCAAGCCAGAAACATGTACTTTGGTGAAGTCTATAGTAGCAAGGCAGTTTCTTGTGGTTTTCATCACTAGCTGCTCAGAAAACAGCAACATGTCACTTTTAGTGTTTTCAGGGCCCGAAAAGCATTTTGACAGCATGTTGTCACTTAGGCTGTTACTTTTGTCCAGAAGCACTCAGAAACAAGTTTCCAAGCCAGAAACATGTACTTTGGTGAAGTCTATAGTAGCAAGGCAGTTTCTTGTGGTTTTCATCACTAGCTGCTCAGAAAACAGCAACATGTCACTTTTAGTGTTTCCAGGGCCCGAAAAGCATTTTGACAGCATGTTGTCACTTAGGCTGTTACTTTTGTCCAGAAGCACTCAGAAACAAGTTTCCAAGCCAGAAACATGTACTTTGGTGAAGTCTATAGTAGCAAGGCAGTTTCTTGTGGTTTTCATCACTAGTTGCTCAGAAAACAGCAACATGTCACTTTTAGTGTTTTCAGGGCCCGAAAAGCATTTTGACAGCATGTTGTCACTTTGGCTGTTACTTTTGACCAGAAGCACTCACAAACAAGTTTCCAAGCCAGAAACATGTACTTTGGTGAAGTCTATAGTAGCAAGGCAGTTTCTTGTGGTTTTCATCACTAGTTGCTCAGAAAACAGCAACATGTCACTTTTAGTGTTTTCAGGGCCCGAAAAGCATTTTGACAGCATGTTGTCACTTAGGCTGTTACTTTTGTCCAGAAGCACTCAGAAACAAGTTTCCAAGCCAGAAACATGTACTTTGGTGAAGTCTATAGTAGCAAGGCAGTTTCTTGTGGTTTTCATCACTAGCTGCTCAGAAAACAGCAACATGTCACTTTTAGTGTTTTCAGGGCCCGAAAAGCATTTTGACAGCATGTTGTCACTTAGGCTGTTACTTTTGTCCAGAAGCACTCAGAAACAAGTTTCCAAGCCAGAAACATGTACTTTGGTGAAGTCTATAGTAGCAAGGCAGTTTCTTGTGGTTTTCATCACTAGTTGCTCAGAAAACAGCAACATGTCACTTTTAGTGTTTTCAGGGCCCGAAAAGCATTTTGACAGCATGTTGTCACTTAGGCTGTTACTTTTGTCCAGAAGCACTCACAAACAAGTTTCCAAGCCAGAAACATGTACTTTGGTGAAGTCTATAGTAGCAAGGCAGTTTCTTGTGGTTTTCATCACTAGCTGCTCAGAAAACAGCAACATGTCACTTTTAGTGTTTTCAGGGCCCGAAAAGCATTTTGACAGCATGTTGTCACTTAGGCTGTTACTTTTGTCCAGAAGCACTCAGAAACAAGTTTCCAAGCCAGAAACATGTACTTTGGTGAAGTCTATAGTAGCAAGGCAGTTTCTTGTGGTTTTCATCACTAGCTGCTCAGAAAACAGCAACATGTCACTTTTAGTGTTTTCAGGGCCCGAAAAGCATTTTGACAGCATGTTGTCACTTTGGCTGTTACTTTTGACCAGAAGCACTCACAAACAAGTTTCCAAGACAGAAACATGTACTTTGGTGAAGTCTATAGTAGCAAGGCAGTTTCTTGTGGTTTTCATCACTAGTTGCTCAGAAAACAGCAACATGTCACTTTTAGTGTTTTCAGGGCCCGAAAAGCATTTTGACAGCATGTTGTCACTTAGGCTGTTACTTTTGTCCAGAAGCACTGAGACACAAATTTCCAAGCCAGAAATATGTGGTTTGGTGAATTCTATAGTAGCAAAGCAGTTTCTTGTGGTTTCCAACACTAGTTGGTCAGAAAACAGCATCATGTCACATTTAGCGTTTTCAGGACCCGAAAAGCATTTTGAGAGCATGTTGTCACTTTGGCTGTTACTTTTGACCAGAAGCACTCACAAACAAGTTTCCAAGCCAGAAACATGTACTTTGGTGAAGTCTATAGTAGCAAGGCAGTTTCTTGTGGTTTTCATCACTAGTTGCTCAGAAAACAGCATCATGTCACTTTTAGTGATTTCAGGACCTGAAAAAGCATTTTGAGAGCATGTTGTCACTTTGGCTGTTACTTTTGAGCAGAAGCACTCAGAAACAAGTTTCCAAGCCAGAAACATGTACTTTGGTGAAGTCTATAGTAGCAAGGCAGTTTCTTGTGGTTTTCATCACTAGTTGCTCAGAAAACAGCAACATGTCACTTTTAGTGTTTTCAGGGCCCGAAAAGCATTTTGAGAGCATGTTGTCACTTTGGCTGTTACTTTTGACCAGAAGCACTGAGACACAAATTTCCAAGCCAGAAATATGTGGTTTGGTGAATTCTATAGTAGCAAAGCAGTTTCTTGTGGTTTCCAACACTAGTTGGTCAGAAAACAGCATCATGTCACATTTAGCGTTTTCAGGACCCGAAAAGCATTTTGAGAGCATGTTGTCACTTTGGCTGTTACTTTTGACCAGAAGCACTGAGACACAAATTTCCAAGCCAGAAATATGTGGTTTGGTGAATTCTATAGTAGCAAAGCAGTTTCTTGTGGTTTCCAACACTAGTTGGTCAGAAAACAGCATCATGTCACATTTAGCGTTTTCAGGACCCGAAAAGCATTTTGAGAGCATGTTGTCACTTTGGCTGTTACTTTTGACCAGAAGCACTGAGACACAAATTTCCAAGCCAGAAATATGTGGTTTGGTGAATTCTATAGTAGCAAAGCAGTTTCTTGTGGTTTCCAACACTAGTTGGTCAGAAAACAGCATCATGTCACATTTAGCGTTTTCAGGACCCGAAAAGCATTTTGAGAGCATGTTGTCACTTTGGCTGTTACTTTTGACCAGAAGCACTGAGACACAAATTTCCAAGCCAGAAATATGTGGTTTGGTGAATTCTATAGTAGCAAAGCAGTTTCTTGTGGTTTCCAACACTAGTTGGTCAGAAAACAGCATCATGTCACATTTAGCGTTTTCAGGACCCGAAAAGCATTTTGAGAGCATGTTGTCACTTTGGCTGTTACTTTTGACCAGAAGCACTGAGACACAAATTTCCAAGCCAGAAATATGTGGTTTGGTGAATTCTATAGTAGCAAAGCAGTTTCTTGTGGTTTCCAACACTAGTTGGTCAGAAAACAGCATCATGTCACATTTAGCGTTTTCAGGACCCGAAAAGCATTTTGAGAGCATGTTGTCACTTTGGCTGTTACTTTTGACAAGAAGCACTCACAAACAAGTTTCCAAGCCAGAAACATGTGGTTTGGAGAATTCTATAGTAGCAAGGCAGTTTCTTGTGGTTTCCATCACTAGTTGGTCAGAAAACAGCATCATGTCACTTTTAGCGTTTTCAGGACCCGAAAAGCATTTTGAGAGCATGTTGTCACTTTGGCTGTTACTTTTGACCAGAAGCACTCACAAACAAGTTTCCAAGCCAGAAACATGTACTTTGGTGAAGTCTATAGTAGCAAGGCAGTTTCTTGTGGTTTTCATCACTAGTTGCTCAGAAAACAGCAACATGTCACTTTTAGTGTTTTCAGGGCCCGAAAAGCATTTTGACAGCATGTTGTCACTTAGGCTGTTACTTTTGTCCAGAAGCACTCAGAAACAAGTTTCCAAGCCAGAAACATGTACTTTGGTGAAGTCTATAGTAGCAAGGCAGTTTCTTGTGGTTTTCATCACTAGTTGCTCAGAAAACAGCAACATGTCACTTTTAGTGTTTTCAGGGCCCGAAAAGCATTTTGACAGCATGTTGTCACTTAGGCTGTTACTTTTGACCAGAAGCACTCACAAACAAGTTTCCAAGCCAGAAACATGTACTTTGGTGAAGTCTATAGTAGCAAGGCAGTTTCTTCTGGTTTTCATCACTAGTTGCTCAGAAAACAGCATCATGTCACATTTAGCGTTTTCAGGACCCGAAAAGCATTTTGAGAGCATGTTGTCACTTTGGCTGTTACTTTTGACCAGAAGCACTGAGACACAAATTTCCAAGCCAGAAATATGTGGTTTGGTGAATTCTATAGTAGCAAAGCAGTTTCTTGTGGTTTCCAACACTAGTTGGTCAGAAAACAGCATCATGTCACATTTAGCGTTTTCAGGACCCGAAAAGCATTTTGAGAGCATGTTGTCACTTTGGCTGTTACTTTTGACCAGAAGCACTCACAAACAAGTTTCCAAGCCAGAAACATGTACTTTGGTGAAGTCTATAGTAGCAAGGCAGTTTCTTGTGGTTTTCATCACTAGTTGCTCAGAAAACAGCAACATGTGACTTTTAGTGTTTTCAGGGCCCGAAAAGCATTTTGACAGCATGTTGTCACTTTGGCTGTTACTTTTGTCCAGAAGCACTCAGAAACAAGTTTCCAAGCCAGAAACATGTACTTTGGTGAAGTCTATAGTAGCAAGGCAGTTTCTTGTGGTTTTCATCACTAGTTGCTCAGAAAACAGCAACATGTCACTTTTAGTGTTTTCAGGGCCCGAAAAGCATTTTGACAGCATGTTGTCACTTTGGCTGTTACTTTTGAGCAGAAGCACTCAGAAACAAGTTTCCAAGCCAGAAACATGTACTTTGGTGAAGTCTATAGTAGCAAGGCAGTTTCTTGTGGTTTTCATCACTAGTTGCTCAGAAAACAGCAACATGTCACTTTTAGTGTTTTCAGGGCCCGAAAAGCATTTTGACAGCATGTTGTCACTTAGGCTGTTACTTTTGTCCAGAAGCACTCACAAACAAGTTTCCAAGCCAGAAACATGTACTTTGGTGAAGTCTATAGTAGCAAGGCAGTTTCTTCTGGTTTTCATCACTAGTTGCTCAGAAAACAGCATCATGTCACATTTAGCGTTTTCAGGACCCGAAAAGCATTTTGAGAGCATGTTGTCACTTTGGCTGTTACTTTTGACCAGAAGCACTGAGACACAAATTTCCAAGCCAGAAATATGTGGTTTGGTGAATTCTATAGTAGCAAAGCAGTTTCTTGTGGTTTCCAACACTAGTTGGTCAGAAAACAGCATCATGTCACATTTAGCGTTTTCAGGACCCGAAAAGCATTTTGAGAGCATGTTGTCACTTTGGCTGTTACTTTTGTCCAGAAGCACTCAGAAACAAGTTTCCAAGCCAGAAACATGTACTTTGGTGAAGTCTATAGTAGCAAGGCAGTTTCTTGTGGTTTTCATCACTAGTTGCTCAGAAAACAGCAACATGTCACTTTTAGTGTTTTCAGGGCCCGAAAAGCATTTTGACAGCATGTTGTCACTTAGGCTGTTACTTTTGTCCAGAAGCACTCAGAAACAAGTTTCCAAGCCAGAAACATGTACTTTGGTGAAGTCTATAGTAGCAAGGCAGTTTCTTGTGGTTTTCATCACTAGTTGCTCAGAAAACAGCAACATGTCACTTTTAGTGTTTTCAGGGCCCGAAAAGCATTTTGACAGCATGTTGTCACTTAGGCTGTTACTTTTGTCCAGAAGCACTCACAAACAAGTTTCCAAGCCAGAAACATGTACTTTGGTGAAGTCTATAGTAGCAAGGCAGTTTCTTGTGGTTTTCATCACTAGCTGCTCAGAAAACAGCAACATGTCACTTTTAGTGTTTTCAGGGCCCGAAAAGCATTTTGACAGCATGTTGTCACTTAGGCTGTTACTTTTGTCCAGAAGCACTCAGAAACAAGTTTCCAAGCCAGAAACATGTACTTTGGTGAAGTCTATAGTAGCAAGGCAGTTTCTTGTGGTTTTCATCACTAGCTGCTCAGAAAACAGCAACATGTCACTTTTAGTGTTTTCAGGGCCCGAAAAGCATTTTGACAGCATGTTGTCACTTAGGCTGTTACTTTTGTCCAGAAGCACTCAGAAACAAGTTTCCAAGCCAGAAACATGTACTTTGGTGAAGTCTATAGTAGCAAGGCAGTTTCTTGTGGTTTTCATCACTAGTTGCTCAGAAAACAGCAACATGTCACTTTTAGTGTTTTCAGGGCCCGAAAAGCATTTTGACAGCATGTTGTCACTTTGGCTGTTACTTTTGACCAGAAGCACTCACAAACAAGTTTCCAAGCCAGAAACATGTACTTTGGTGAAGTCTATAGTAGCAAGGCAGTTTCTTGTGGTTTTCATCACTAGTTGCTCAGAAAACAGCAACATGTCACTTTTAGTGTTTTCAGGGCCCGAAAAGCATTTTGACAGCATGTTGTCACTTAGGCTGTTACTTTTGTCCAGAAGCACTCAGAAACAAGTTTCCAAGCCAGAAACATGTACTTTGGTGAAGTCTATAGTAGCAAGGCAGTTTCTTGTGGTTTTCATCACTAGCTGCTCAGAAAACAGCAACATGTCACTTTTAGTGTTTTCAGGGCCCGAAAAGCATTTTGACAGCATGTTGTCACTTAGGCTGTTACTTTTGTCCAGAAGCACTCAGAAACAAGTTTCCAAGCCAGAAACATGTACTTTGGTGAAGTCTATAGTAGCAAGGCAGTTTCTTGTGGTTTTCATCACTAGTTGCTCAGAAAACAGCAACATGTCACTTTTAGTGTTTTCAGGGCCCGAAAAGCATTTTGACAGCATGTTGTCACTTAGGCTGTTACTTTTGTCCAGAAGCACTCAGAAACAAGTTTCCAAGCCAGAAACATGTACTTTGGTGAAGTCTATAGTAGCAAGGCAGTTTCTTGTGGTTTTCATCACTAGTTGCTCAGAAAACAGCAACATGTCACTTTTAGTGTTTTCAGGGCCCGAAAAGCATTTTGACAGCATGTTGTCACTTAGGCTGTTACTTTTGACCAGAAGCACTCACAAACAAGTTTCCAAGCCAGAAACATGTACTTTGGTGAAGTCTATAGTAGCAAGGCAGTTTCTTCTGGTTTTCATCACTAGTTGCTCAGAAAACAGCATCATGTCACATTTAGCGTTTTCAGGACCCGAAAAGCATTTTGAGAGCATGTTGTCACTTTGGCTGTTACTTTTGACCAGAAGCACTGAGACACAAATTTCCAAGCCAGAAATATGTGGTTTGGTGAATTCTATAGTAGCAAAGCAGTTTCTTGTGGTTTCCAACACTAGTTGGTCAGAAAACAGCATCATGTCACATTTAGCGTTTTCAGGACCCGAAAAGCATTTTGAGAGCATGTTGTCACTTTGGCTGTTACTTTTGACCAGAAGCACTCACAAACAAGTTTCCAAGCCAGAAACATGTACTTTGGTGAAGTCTATAGTAGCAAGGCAGTTTCTTGTGGTTTTCATCACTAGTTGCTCAGAAAACAGCAACATGTGACTTTTAGTGTTTTCAGGGCCCGAAAAGCATTTTGACAGCATGTTGTCACTTTGGCTGTTACTTTTGTCCAGAAGCACTCAGAAACAAGTTTCCAAGCCAGAAACATGTACTTTGGTGAAGTCTATAGTAGCAAGGCAGTTTCTTGTGGTTTTCATCACTAGTTGCTCAGAAAACAGCAACATGTCACTTTTAGTGTTTTCAGGGCCCGAAAAGCATTTTGACAGCATGTTGTCACTTTGGCTGTTACTTTTGAGCAGAAGCACTCAGAAACAAGTTTCCAAGCCAGAAACATGTACTTTGGTGAAGTCTATAGTAGCAAGGCAGTTTCTTGTGGTTTTCATCACTAGTTGCTCAGAAAACAGCAACATGTCACTTTTAGTGTTTTCAGGGCCCGAAAAGCATTTTGACAGCATGTTGTCACTTAGGCTGTTACTTTTGTCCAGAAGCACTCACAAACAAGTTTCCAAGCCAGAAACATGTACTTTGGTGAAGTCTATAGTAGCAAGGCAGTTTCTTCTGGTTTTCATCACTAGTTGCTCAGAAAACAGCATCATGTCACATTTAGCGTTTTCAGGACCCGAAAAGCATTTTGAGAGCATGTTGTCACTTTGGCTGTTACTTTTGACCAGAAGCACTGAGACACAAATTTCCAAGCCAGAAATATGTGGTTTGGTGAATTCTATAGTAGCAAAGCAGTTTCTTGTGGTTTCCAACACTAGTTGGTCAGAAAACAGCATCATGTCACATTTAGCGTTTTCAGGACCCGAAAAGCATTTTGAGAGCATGTTGTCACTTTGGCTGTTACTTTTGTCCAGAAGCACTCAGAAACAAGTTTCCAAGCCAGAAACATGTACTTTGGTGAAGTCTATAGTAGCAAGGCAGTTTCTTGTGGTTTTCATCACTAGTTGCTCAGAAAACAGCAACATGTCACTTTTAGTGTTTTCAGGGCCCGAAAAGCATTTTGACAGCATGTTGTCACTTAGGCTGTTACTTTTGTCCAGAAGCACTCAGAAACAAGTTTCCAAGCCAGAAACATGTACTTTGGTGAAGTCTATAGTAGCAAGGCAGTTTCTTGTGGTTTTCATCACTAGTTGCTCAGAAAACAGCAACATGTCACTTTTAGTGTTTTCAGGGCCCGAAAAGCATTTTGACAGCATGTTGTCACTTAGGCTGTTACTTTTGTCCAGAAGCACTCACAAACAAGTTTCCAAGCCAGAAACATGTACTTTGGTGAAGTCTATAGTAGCAAGGCAGTTTCTTGTGGTTTTCATCACTAGCTGCTCAGAAAACAGCAACATGTCACTTTTAGTGTTTTCAGGGCCCGAAAAGCATTTTGACAGCATGTTGTCACTTAGGCTGTTACTTTTGTCCAGAAGCACTCAGAAACAAGTTTCCAAGCCAGAAACATGTACTTTGGTGAAGTCTATAGTAGCAAGGCAGTTTCTTGTGGTTTTCATCACTAGCTGCTCAGAAAACAGCAACATGTCACTTTTAGTGTTTTCAGGGCCCGAAAAGCATTTTGACAGCATGTTGTCACTTAGGCTGTTACTTTTGTCCAGAAGCACTCAGAAACAAGTTTCCAAGCCAGAAACATGTACTTTGGTGAAGTCTATAGTAGCAAGGCAGTTTCTTGTGGTTTTCATCACTAGTTGCTCAGAAAACAGCAACATGTCACTTTTAGTGTTTTCAGGGCCCGAAAAGCATTTTGACAGCATGTTGTCACTTTGGCTGTTACTTTTGACCAGAAGCACTCAGAAACAAGTTTCCAAGCCAGAAACATGTACTTTGGTGAAGTCTATAGTAGCAAGGCAGTTTCTTGTGGTTTTCATCACTAGTTGCTCAGAAAACAGCAACATGTCACTTTTAGTGTTTTCAGGGCCCGAAAAGCATTTTGACAGCATGTTGTCACTTAGGCTGTTACTTTTGTCCAGAAGCACTCAGAAACAAGTTTCCAAGCCAGAAACATGTACTTTGGTGAAGTCTATAGTAGCAAGGCAGTTTCTTGTGGTTTTCATCACTAGTTGCTCAGAAAACAGCAACATGTCACTTTTAGTGTTTTCAGGGCCCGAAAAGCATTTTGACAGCATGTTGTCACTTAGGCTGTTACTTTTGTCCAGAAGCACTGAGACACAAATTTCCAAGCCAGAAATATGTGGTTTGGTGAATTCTATAGTAGCAAAGCAGTTTCTTGTGGTTTCCAACACTAGTTGGTCAGAAAACAGCATCATGTCACATTTAGCGTTTTCAGGACCCGAAAAGCATTTTGAGAGCATGTTGTCACTTTGGCTGTTACTTTTGACCAGAAGCACTCACAAACAAGTTTCCAAGCCAGAAACATGTACTTTGGTGAAGTCTATAGTAGCAAGGCAGTTTCTTGTGGTTTTCATCACTAGTTGCTCAGAAAACAGCATCATGTCACTTTTAGTGATTTCAGGACCTGAAAAAGCATTTTGAGAGCATGTTGTCACTTTGGCTGTTACTTTTGAGCAGAAGCACTCAGAAACAAGTTTCCAAGCCAGAAACATGTACTTTGGTGAAGTCTATAGTAGCAAGGCAGTTTCTTGTGGTTTTCATCACTAGTTGCTCAGAAAACAGCAACATGTCACTTTTAGTGTTTTCAGGGCCCGAAAAGCATTTTGAGAGCATGTTGTCACTTTGGCTGTTACTTTTGACCAGAAGCACTGAGACACAAATTTCCAAGCCAGAAATATGTGGTTTGGTGAATTCTATAGTAGCAAAGCAGTTTCTTGTGGTTTCCAACACTAGTTGGTCAGAAAACAGCATCATGTCACATTTAGCGTTTTCAGGACCCGAAAAGCATTTTGAGAGCATGTTGTCACTTTGGCTGTTACTTTTGACCAGAAGCACTGAGACACAAATTTCCAAGCCAGAAATATGTGGTTTGGTGAATTCTATAGTAGCAAAGCAGTTTCTTGTGGTTTCCAACACTAGTTGGTCAGAAAACAGCATCATGTCACATTTAGCGTTTTCAGGACCCGAAAAGCATTTTGAGAGCATGTTGTCACTTTGGCTGTTACTTTTGACCAGAAGCACTGAGACACAAATTTCCAAGCCAGAAATATGTGGTTTGGTGAATTCTATAGTAGCAAAGCAGTTTCTTGTGGTTTCCAACACTAGTTGGTCAGAAAACAGCATCATGTCACATTTAGCGTTTTCAGGACCCGAAAAGCATTTTGAGAGCATGTTGTCACTTTGGCTGTTACTTTTGACCAGAAGCACTGAGACACAAATTTCCAAGCCAGAAATATGTGGTTTGGTGAATTCTATAGTAGCAAAGCAGTTTCTTGTGGTTTCCAACACTAGTTGGTCAGAAAACAGCATCATGTCACATTTAGCGTTTTCAGGACCCGAAAAGCATTTTGAGAGCATGTTGTCACTTTGGCTGTTACTTTTGACCAGAAGCACTGAGACACAAATTTCCAAGCCAGAAATATGTGGTTTGGTGAATTCTATAGTAGCAAAGCAGTTTCTTGTGGTTTCCAACACTAGTTGGTCAGAAAACAGCATCATGTCACATTTAGCGTTTTCAGGACCCGAAAAGCATTTTGAGAGCATGTTGTCACTTTGGCTGTTACTTTTGACAAGAAGCACTCACAAACAAGTTTCCAAGCCAGAAACATGTGGTTTGGTGAATTCCATAGTAGTGAGGCAGTTTCCTCTGGTTTCCATCACTAGTTGGTCAGAAAACATCGTCATGTCGCTTTTAGTGTTTTCAGGCTCCGAAAAGTATTTTGAGAGCATGTTGTCATTTAGGCTGTTACTTTTGACCAGAAGCACTCACAAACAAGTTTCCAAGCCAGAAACATGTGGTTTGGAGAATTCTATAGTAGCAAGGCAGTTTCTTGTGGTTTCCATCACTAGTTGGTCAGAAAACAGCATCATGTCACTTTTAGCGTTTTCAGGACCCGAAAAGCATTTTGAGAGCATGTTGTCACTTTGGCTGTTACTTTTGACCAGAAGCACTCACAAACAAGTTTCCAAGCCAGAAACATGTACTTTGGTGAAGTCTATAGTAGCAAGGCAGTTTCTTGTGGTTTTCATCACTAGTTGCTCAGAAAACAGCAACATGTCACTTTTAGTGTTTTCAGGGCCCGAAAAGCATTTTGACAGCATGTTGTCACTTAGGCTGTTACTTTTGTCCAGAAGCACTCAGAAACAAGTTTCCAAGCCAGAAACATGTACTTTGGTGAAGTCTATAGTAGCAAGGCAGTTTCTTGTGGTTTTCATCACTAGTTGCTCAGAAAACAGCAACATGTCACTTTTAGTGTTTTCAGGGCCCGAAAAGCATTTTGACAGCATGTTGTCACTTAGGCTGTTACTTTTGACCAGAAGCACTCACAAACAAGTTTCCAAGCCAGAAACATGTACTTTGGTGAAGTCTATAGTAGCAAGGCAGTTTCTTCTGGTTTTCATCACTAGTTGCTCAGAAAACAGCATCATGTCACATTTAGCGTTTTCAGGACCCGAAAAGCATTTTGAGAGCATGTTGTCACTTTGGCTGTTACTTTTGACCAGAAGCACTGAGACACAAATTTCCAAGCCAGAAATATGTGGTTTGGTGAATTCTATAGTAGCAAAGCAGTTTCTTGTGGTTTCCAACACTAGTTGGTCAGAAAACAGCATCATGTCACATTTAGCGTTTTCAGGACCCGAAAAGCATTTTGAGAGCATGTTGTCACTTTGGCTGTTACTTTTGACCAGAAGCACTCACAAACAAGTTTCCAAGCCAGAAACATGTACTTTGGTGAAGTCTATAGTAGCAAGGCAGTTTCTTGTGGTTTTCATCACTAGTTGCTCAGAAAACAGCAACATGTGACTTTTAGTGTTTTCAGGGCCCGAAAAGCATTTTGACAGCATGTTGTCACTTTGGCTGTTACTTTTGTCCAGAAGCACTCAGAAACAAGTTTCCAAGCCAGAAACATGTACTTTGGTGAAGTCTATAGTAGCAAGGCAGTTTCTTGTGGTTTTCATCACTAGTTGCTCAGAAAACAGCAACATGTCACTTTTAGTGTTTTCAGGGCCCGAAAAGCATTTTGACAGCATGTTGTCACTTTGGCTGTTACTTTTGAGCAGAAGCACTCAGAAACAAGTTTCCAAGCCAGAAACATGTACTTTGGTGAAGTCTATAGTAGCAAGGCAGTTTCTTGTGGTTTTCATCACTAGTTGCTCAGAAAACAGCAACATGTCACTTTTAGTGTTTTCAGGGCCCGAAAAGCATTTTGACAGCATGTTGTCACTTAGGCTGTTACTTTTGTCCAGAAGCACTCACAAACAAGTTTCCAAGCCAGAAACATGTACTTTGGTGAAGTCTATAGTAGCAAGGCAGTTTCTTCTGGTTTTCATCACTAGTTGCTCAGAAAACAGCATCATGTCACATTTAGCGTTTTCAGGACCCGAAAAGCATTTTGAGAGCATGTTGTCACTTTGGCTGTTACTTTTGACCAGAAGCACTGAGACACAAATTTCCAAGCCAGAAATATGTGGTTTGGTGAATTCTATAGTAGCAAAGCAGTTTCTTGTGGTTTCCAACACTAGTTGGTCAGAAAACAGCATCATGTCACATTTAGCGTTTTCAGGACCCGAAAAGCATTTTGAGAGCATGTTGTCACTTTGGCTGTTACTTTTGACCAGAAGCACTGAGACACAAATTTCCAAGCCAGAAATATGTGGTTTGGTGAATTCTATAGTAGCAAAGCAGTTTCTTGTGGTTTCCAACACTAGTTGGTCAGAAAACAGCATCATGTCACATTTAGCGTTTTCAGGACCCGAAAAGCATTTTGAGAGCATGTTGTCACTTTGGCTGTTACTTTTGACCAGAAGCACTCACAAACAAGTTTCCAAGCCAGAAACATGTGGTTTGGTGAATTCCATAGTAGTGAGGCAGTTTCCTCTGGTTTCCATCACTAGTTGGTCAGAAAACATCGTCATGTCGCTTTTAGTGTTTTCAGGCTCCGAAAAGTATTTTGAGAGCATGTTGTCATTTAGGCTGTTACTTTTGACCAGAAGCACTCACAAACAAGTTTCCAAGCCAGAAACATGTGGTTTGGAGAATTCTATAGTAGCAAGGCAGTTTCTTGTGGTTTCCATCACTAGTTGGTCAGAAAACAGCATCATGTCACTTTTAGCGTTTTCAGGACCCGAAAAGCATTTTGAGAGCATGTTGTCACTTTGGCTGTTACTTTTGACCAGAAGCACTCACAAACAAGTTTCCAAGCCAGAAACATGTACTTTGGTGAAGTCTATAGTAGCAAGGCAGTTTCTTCTGGTTTTCATCACTAGTTGCTCAGAAAACAGCATCATGTCACATTTAGCGTTTTCAGGACCCGAAAAGCATTTTGAGAGCATGTTGTCACTTTGGCTGTTACTTTTGACCAGAAGCACTGAGACACAAATTTCCAAGCCAGAAATATGTGGTTTGGTGAATTCTATAGTAGCAAAGCAGTTTCTTGTGGTTTCCAACACTAGTTGGTCAGAAAACAGCATCATGTCACATTTAGCGTTTTCAGGACCCGAAAAGCATTTTGAGAGCATGTTGTCACTTTGGCTGTTACTTTTGACCAGAAGCACTGAGACACAAATTTCCAAGCCAGAAATATGTGGTTTGGTGAATTCTATAGTAGCAAAGCAGTTTCTTGTGGTTTCCAACACTAGTTGGTCAGAAAACAGCATCATGTCACATTTAGCGTTTTCAGGACCCGAAAAGCATTTTGAGAGCATGTTGTCACTTTGGCTGTTACTTTTGACCAGAAGCACTCACAAACAAGTTTCCAAGCCAGAAACATGTGGTTTGGTGAATTCCATAGTAGTGAGGCAGTTTCCTCTGGTTTCCATCACTAGTTGGTCAGAAAACATCGTCATGTCGCTTTTAGTGTTTTCAGGCTCCGAAAAGTATTTTGAGAGCATGTTGTCATTTAGGCTGTTACTTTTGACCAGAAGCACTCACAAACAAGTTTCCAAGCCAGAAACATGTGGTTTGGAGAATTCTATAGTAGCAAGGCAGTTTCTTGTGGTTTCCATCACTAGTTGGTCAGAAAACAGCATCATGTCACATTTAGCGTTTTCAGGACCCGAAAAGCATTTTGAGAGCATGTTGTCACTTTGGCTGTTACTTTTGACCAGAAGCACTCACAAACAAGTTTCCAAGCCAGAAACATGTACTTTGGTGAAGTCTATAGTAGCAAGGCAGTTTCTTCTGGTTTTCATCACTAGTTGCTCAGAAAACAGCATCATGTCACATTTAGCGTTTTCAGGACCCGAAAAGCATTTTGAGAGCATGTTGTCACTTTGGCTGTTACTTTTGACCAGAAGCACTGAGACACAAATTTCCAAGCCAGAAATATGTGGTTTGGTGAATTCTATAGTAGCAAAGCAGTTTCTTGTGGTTTCCAACACTAGTTGGTCAGAAAACAGCATCATGTCACATTTAGCGTTTTCAGGACCCGAAAAGCATTTTGAGAGCATGTTGTCACTTTGGCTGTTACTTTTGACCAGAAGCACTGAGACACAAATTTCCAAGCCAGAAATATGTGGTTTGGTGAATTCTATAGTAGTAAAGCAGTTTCTTGTGGTTTCCAACACTAGTTGGTCAGAAAACAGCATCATGTCACATTTAGCGTTTTCAGGACCCGAAAAGCATTTTGAGAGCATGTTGTCACTTTGGCTGTTACTTTTGACCAGAAGCACTGAGACACAAATTTCCAAGCCAGAAATATGTGGTTTGGTGAATTCTATAGTAGCAAAGCAGTTTCTTGTGGTTTCCAACACTAGTTGGTCAGAAAACAGCATCATGTCACATTTAGCGTTTTCAGGACCCGAAAAGCATTTTGAGAGCATGTTGTCACTTTGGCTGTTACTTTTGACCAGAAGCACTCACAAACAAGTTTCCAAGCCAGAAACATGTACTTTGGTGAAGTCTATAGTAGCAAGGCAGTTTCTTGTGGTTTTCATCACTAGTTGCTCAGAAAACAGCAACATGTCACTTTTAGTGTTTTCAGGGCCCGAAAAGCATTTTGACAGCATGTTGTCACTTAGGCTGTTACTTTTGTCCAGAAGCACTCAGAAACAAGTTTCCAAGCCAGAAACATGTACTTTGGTGAAGTCTATAGTAGCAAGGCAGTTTCTTGTGGTTTTCATCACTAGTTGCTCAGAAAACAGCAACATGTCACTTTTAGTGTTTTCAGGGCCCGAAAAGCATTTTGACAGCATGTTGTCACTTAGGCTGTTACTTTTGTCCAGAAGCACTCAGAAACAAGTTTCCAAGCCAGAAACATGTACTTTGGTGAAGTCTATAGTAGCAAGGCAGTTTCTTGTGGTTTTCATCACTAGCTGCTCAGAAAACAGCAACATGTCACTTTTAGTGTTTTCAGGGCCCGAAAAGCATTTTGACAGCATGTTGTCACTTAGGCTGTTACTTTTGTCCAGAAGCACTCAGAAACAAGTTTCCAAGCCAGAAACATGTACTTTGGTGAAGTCTATAGTAGCAAGGCAGTTTCTTGTGGTTTTCATCACGAGCTGCTCAGAAAACAGCAACATGTCACTTTTAGTGTTTTCAGGGCCCGAAAAGCATTTTGACAGCATGTTGTCACTTAGGCTGTTACTTTTGTCCAGAAGCACTCAGAAACAAGTTTCCAAGCCAGAAACATGTACTTTGGTGAAGTCTATAGTAGCAAGGCAGTTTCTTGTGGTTTTCATCACTAGTTGCTCAGAAAACAGCAACATGTCACTTTTAGTGTTTTCAGGGCCCGAAAAGCATTTTGACAGCATGTTGTCACTTAGGCTGTTACTTTTGTCCAGAAGCACTCAGAAACAAGTTTCCAAGCCAGAAACATGTACTTTGGTGAAGTCTATAGTAGCAAGGCAGTTTCTTGTGGTTTTCATCACTAGTTGCTCAGAAAACAGCAACATGTCACTTTTAGTGTTTTCAGGGCCCGAAAAGCATTTTGACAGCATGTTGTCACTTAGGCTGTTACTTTTGTCCAGAAGCACTCAGAAACAAGTTTCCAAGCCAGAAACATGTACTTTGGTGAAGTCTATAGTAGCAAGGCAGTTTCTTGTGGTTTTCATCACTAGTTGCTCAGAAAACAGCAACATGTCACTTTTAGTGTTTTCAGGGCCCGAAAAGCATTTTGACAGCATGTTGTCACTTAGGCTGTTACTTTTGTCCAGAAGCACTCAGAAACAAGTTTCCAAGCCAGAAACATGTACTTTGGTGAAGTCTATAGTAGCAAGGCAGTTTCTTGTGGTTTTCATCACTAGTTGCTCAGAAAACAGCATCATGTCACTTTTAGTGATTTCAGGACCTGAAAAAGCATTTTGAGAGCATGTTGTCACTTTGGCTGTTACTTTTGAGCAGAAGCACTCAGAAACAAGTTTCCAAGCCAGAAACATGTACTTTGGTGAAGTCTATAGTAGCAAGGCAGTTTCTTGTGGTTTTCATCACTAGTTGCTCAGAAAACAGCAACATGTCACTTTTAGTGTTTTCAGGGCCCGAAAAGCATTTTGAGAGCATGTTGTCACTTTGGCTGTTACTTTTGACCAGAAGCACTGAGACACAAATTTCCAAGCCAGAAATATGTGGTTTGGTGAATTCTATAGTAGCAAAGCAGTTTCTTGTGGTTTCCAACACTAGTTGGTCAGAAAACAGCATCATGTCACATTTAGCGTTTTCAGGACCCGAAAAGCATTTTGAGAGCATGTTGTCACTTTGGCTGTTACTTTTGACCAGAAGCACTGAGACACAAATTTCCAAGCCAGAAATATGTGGTTTGGTGAATTCTATAGTAGCAAAGCAGTTTCTTGTGGTTTCCAACACTAGTTGGTCAGAAAACAGCATCATGTCACATTTAGCGTTTTCAGGACCCGAAAAGCATTTTGAGAGCATGTTGTCACTTTGGCTGTTACTTTTGACAAGAAGCACTCACAAACAAGTTTCCAAGCCAGAAACATGTGGTTTGGTGAATTCCATAGTAGTGAGGCAGTTTCCTCTGGTTTCCATCACTAGTTGGTCAGAAAACATCGTCATGTCGCTTTTAGTGTTTTCAGGCTCCGAAAAGTATTTTGAGAGCATGTTGTCATTTAGGCTGTTACTTTTGACCAGAAGCACTCACAAACAAGTTTCCAAGCCAGAAACATGTGGTTTGGAGAATTCTATAGTAGCAAGGCAGTTTCTTGTGGTTTCCATCACTAGTTGGTCAGAAAACAGCATCATGTCACTTTTAGCGTTTTCAGGACCCGAAAAGCATTTTGAGAGCATGTTGTCACTTTGGCTGTTACTTTTGACCAGAAGCACTCACAAACAAGTTTCCAAGCCAGAAACATGTACTTTGGTGAAGTCTATAGTAGCAAGGCAGTTTCTTGTGGTTTTCATCACTAGTTGCTCAGAAAACAGCAACATGTCACTTTTAGTGTTTTCAGGGCCCGAAAAGCATTTTGACAGCATGTTGTCACTTAGGCTGTTACTTTTGTCCAGAAGCACTCAGAAACAAGTTTCCAAGCCAGAAACATGTACTTTGGTGAAGTCTATAGTAGCAAGGCAGTTTCTTGTGGTTTTCATCACTAGTTGCTCAGAAAACAGCAACATGTCACTTTTAGTGTTTTCAGGGCCCGAAAAGCATTTTGACAGCATGTTATCACTTAGGCTGTTACTTTTGACCAGAAGCACTCAGAAACAAGTTTCCAAGCCAGAAACATGTACTTTGGTGAAGTCTATAGTAGCAAGGCAGTTTCTTCTGGTTTTCATCACTAGTTGCTCAGAAAACAGCATCATGTCACATTTAGCGTTTTCAGGACCCGAAAAGCATTTTGAGAGCATGTTGTCACTTTGGCTGTTACTTTTGACCAGAAGCACTGAGACACAAATTTCCAAGCCAGAAATATGTGGTTTGGTGAATTCTATAGTAGCAAAGCAGTTTCTTGTGGTTTCCAACACTAGTTGGTCAGAAAACAGCATCATGTCACATTTAGCGTTTTCAGGACCCGAAAAGCATTTTGAGAGCATGTTGTCACTTTGGCTGTTACTTTTGACCAGAAGCACTCACAAACAAGTTTCCAAGCCAGAAACATGTACTTTGGTGAAGTCTATAGTAGCAAGGCAGTTTCTTGTGGTTTTCATCACTAGTTGCTCAGAAAACAGCAACATGTCACTTTTAGTGTTTTCAGGGCCCGAAAAGCATTTTGACAGCATGTTGTCACTTTGGCTGTTACTTTTGTCCAGAAGCACTCAGAAACAAGTTTCCAAGCCAGAAACATGTACTTTGGTGAAGTCTATAGTAGCAAGGCAGTTTCTTGTGGTTTTCATCACTAGTTGCTCAGAAAACAGCAACATGTCACTTTTAGTGTTTTCAGGGCCCGAAAAGCATTTTGACAGCATGTTGTCACTTTGGCTGTTACTTTTGAGCAGAAGCACTCAGAAACAAGTTTCCAAGCCAGAAACATGTACTTTGGTGAAGTCTATAGTAGCAAGGCAGTTTCTTGTGGTTTTCATCACTAGTTGCTCAGAAAACAGCAACATGTCACTTTTAGTGTTTTCAGGGCCCGAAAAGCATTTTGACAGCATGTTGTCACTTAGGCTGTTACTTTTGTCCAGAAGCACTCACAAACAAGTTTCCAAGCCAGAAACATGTACTTTGGTGAAGTCTATAGTAGCAAGGCAGTTTCTTGTGGTTTTCATCACTAGTTGCTCAGAAAACAGCATCATGTCACATTTAGCGTTTTCAGGACCCGAAAAGCATTTTGAGAGCATGTTGTCACTTTGGCTGTTACTTTTGACCAGAAGCACTGAGACACAAATTTCCAAGCCAGAAATATGTGGTTTGGTGAATTCTATAGTAGCAAAGCAGTTTCTTGTGGTTTCCAACACTAGTTGGTCAGAAAACAGCATCATGTCACATTTAGCGTTTTCAGGACCCGAAAAGCATTTTGAGAGCATGTTGTCACTTTGGCTGTTACTTTTGACCAGAAGCACTGAGACACAAATTTCCAAGCCAGAAATATGTGGTTTGGTGAATTCTATAGTAGCAAAGCAGTTTCTTGTGGTTTCCAACACTAGTTGGTCAGAAAACAGCATCATGTCACATTTAGCGTTTTCAGGACCCGAAAAGCATTTTGAGAGCATGTTGTCACTTTGGCTGTTACTTTTGACCAGAAGCACTCACAAACAAGTTTCCAAGCCAGAAACATGTGGTTTGGTGAATTCCATAGTAGTGAGGCAGTTTCCTCTGGTTTCCATCACTAGTTGGTCAGAAAACATCGTCATGTCGCTTTTAGTGTTTTCAGGCTCCGAAAAGTATTTTGAGAGCATGTTGTCATTTAGGCTGTTACTTTTGACCAGAAGCACTCACAAACAAGTTTCCAAGCCAGAAACATGTGGTTTGGAGAATTCTATAGTAGCAAGGCAGTTTCTTGTGGTTTCCATCACTAGTTGGTCAGAAAACAGCATCATGTCACTTTTAGCGTTTTCAGGACCCGAAAAGCATTTTGAGAGCATGTTGTCACTTTGGCTGTTACTTTTGACCAGAAGCACTCACAAACAAGTTTCCAAGCCAGAAACATGTACTTTGGTGAAGTCTATAGTAGCAAGGCAGTTTCTTCTGGTTTTCATCACTAGTTGCTCAGAAAACAGCATCATGTCACATTTAGCGTTTTCAGGACCCGAAAAGCATTTTGAGAGCATGTTGTCACTTTGGCTGTTACTTTTGACCAGAAGCACTGAGACACAAATTTCCAAGCCAGAAATATGTGGTTTGGTGAATTCTATAGTAGCAAAGCAGTTTCTTGTGGTTTCCAACACTAGTTGGTCAGAAAACAGCATCATGTCACATTTAGCGTTTTCAGGACCCGAAAAGCATTTTGAGAGCATGTTGTCACTTTGGCTGTTACTTTTGACCAGAAGCACTCACAAACAAGTTTCCAAGCCAGAAACATGTACTTTGGTGAAGTCTATAGTAGCAAGGCAGTTTCTTCTGGTTTTCATCACTAGTTGCTCAGAAAACAGCATCATGTCACATTTAGCGTTTTCAGGACCCGAAAAGCATTTTGAGAGCATGTTGTCACTTTGGCTGTTACTTTTGACCAGAAGCACTGAGACACAAATTTCCAAGCCAGAAATATGTGGTTTGGTGAATTCTATAGTAGCAAAGCAGTTTCTTGTGGTTTCCAACACTAGTTGGTCAGAAAACAGCATCATGTCACATTTAGCGTTTTCAGGACCCGAAAAGCATTTTGAGAGCATGTTGTCACTTTGGCTGTTACTTTTGACCAGAAGCACTGAGACACAAATTTCCAAGCCAGAAATATGTGGTTTGGTGAATTCTATAGTAGCAAAGCAGTTTCTTGTGGTTTCCAACACTAGTTGGTCAGAAAACAGCATCATGTCACATTTAGCGTTTTCAGGACCCGAAAAGCATTTTGAGAGCATGTTGTCACTTTGGCTGTTACTTTTGACCAGAAGCACTGAGACACAAATTTCCAAGCCAGAAATATGTGGTTTGGTGAATTCTATAGTAGCAAAGCAGTTTCTTGTGGTTTCCAACACTAGTTGGTCAGAAAACAGCATCATGTCACATTTAGCGTTTTCAGGACCCGAAAAGCATTTTGAGAGCATGTTGTCACTTTGGCTGTTACTTTTGACCAGAAGCACTCACAAACAAGTTTCCAAGCCAGAAACATGTACTTTGGTGAAGTCTATAGTAGCAAGGCAGTTTCTTGTGGTTTTCATCACTAGTTGCTCAGAAAACAGCAACATGTCACTTTTAGTGTTTTCAGGGCCCGAAAAGCATTTTGACAGCATGTTGTCACTTAGGCTGTTACTTTTGTCCAGAAGCACTCAGAAACAAGTTTCCAAGCCAGAAACATGTACTTTGGTGAAGTCTATAGTAGCAAGGCAGTTTCTTGTGGTTTTCATCACTAGCTGCTCAGAAAACAGCAACATGTCACTTTTAGTGTTTTCAGGGCCCGAAAAGCATTTTGACAGCATGTTGTCACTTAGGCTGTTACTTTTGTCCAGAAGCACTCAGAAACAAGTTTCCAAGCCAGAAACATGTACTTTGGTGAAGTCTATAGTAGCAAGGCAGTTTCTTGTGGTTTTCATCACTAGCTGCTCAGAAAACAGCAACATGTCACTTTTAGTGTTTTCAGGGCCCGAAAAGCATTTTGACAGCATGTTGTCACTTAGGCTGTTACTTTTGTCCAGAAGCACTCAGAAACAAGTTTCCAAGCCAGAAACATGTACTTTGGTGAAGTCTATAGTAGCAAGGCAGTTTCTTGTGGTTTTCATCACTAGCTGCTCAGAAAACAGCAACATGTCACTTTTAGTGTTTTCAGGGCCCGAAAAGCATTTTGACAGCATGTTGTCACTTAGGCTGTTACTTTTGTCCAGAAGCACTCAGAAACAAGTTTCCAAGCCAGAAACATGTACTTTGGTGAAGTCTATAGTAGCAAGGCAGTTTCTTGTGGTTTTCATCACTAGTTGCTCAGAAAACAGCAACATGTCACTTTTAGTGTTTTCAGGGCCCGAAAAGCATTTTGACAGCATGTTGTCACTTAGGCTGTTACTTTTGTCCAGAAGCACTCAGAAACAAGTTTCCAAGCCAGAAACATGTACTTTGGTGAAGTCTATAGTAGCAAGGCAGTTTCTTGTGGTTTTCATCACTAGTTGCTCAGAAAACAGCAACATGTCACTTTTAGTGTTTTCAGGGCCCGAAAAGCATTTTGACAGCATGTTGTCACTTAGGCTGTTACTTTTGTCCAGAAGCACTCAGAAACAAGTTTCCAAGCCAGAAACATGTACTTTGGTGAAGTCTATAGTAGCAAGGCAGTTTCTTGTGGTTTTCATCACTAGTTGCTCAGAAAACAGCAACATGTCACTTTTAGTGTTTTCAGGGCCCGAAAAGCATTTTGACAGCATGTTGTCACTTAGGCTGTTACTTTTGTCCAGAAGCACTCAGAAACAAGTTTCCAAGCCAGAAACATGTACTTTGGTGAAGTCTATAGTAGCAAGGCAGTTTCTTGTGGTTTTCATCACTAGTTGCTCAGAAAACAGCATCATGTCACTTTTAGTGATTTCAGGACCTGAAAAAGCATTTTGAGAGCATGTTGTCACTTTGGCTGTTACTTTTGAGCAGAAGCACTCAGAAACAAGTTTCCAAGCCAGAAACATGTACTTTGGTGAAGTCTATAGTAGCAAGGCAGTTTCTTGTGGTTTTCATCACTAGTTGCTCAGAAAACAGCAACATGTCACTTTTAGTGTTTTCAGGGCCCGAAAAGCATTTTGAGAGCATGTTGTCACTTTGGCTGTTACTTTTGACCAGAAGCACTGAGACACAAATTTCCAAGCCAGAAATATGTGGTTTGGTGAATTCTATAGTAGCAAAGCAGTTTCTTGTGGTTTCCAACACTAGTTGGTCAGAAAACAGCATCATGTCACATTTAGCGTTTTCAGGACCCGAAAAGCATTTTGAGAGCATGTTGTCACTTTGGCTGTTACTTTTGACCAGAAGCACTGAGACACAAATTTCCAAGCCAGAAATATGTGGTTTGGTGAATTCTATAGTAGCAAAGCAGTTTCTTGTGGTTTCCAACACTAGTTGGTCAGAAAACAGCATCATGTCACATTTAGCGTTTTCAGGACCCGAAAAGCATTTTGAGAGCATGTTGTCACTTTGGCTGTTACTTTTGACCAGAAGCACTGAGACACAAATTTCCAAGCCAGAAATATGTGGTTTGGTGAATTCTATAGTAGCAAAGCAGTTTCTTGTGGTTTCCAACACTAGTTGGTCAGAAAACAGCATCATGTCACATTTAGCGTTTTCAGGACCCGAAAAGCATTTTGAGAGCATGTTGTCACTTTGGCTGTTACTTTTGACCAGAAGCACTGAGACACAAATTTCCAAGCCAGAAATATGTGGTTTGGTGAATTCTATAGTAGCAAAGCAGTTTCTTGTGGTTTCCAACACTAGTTGGTCAGAAAACAGCATCATGTCACATTTAGCGTTTTCAGGACCCGAAAAGCATTTTGAGAGCATGTTGTCACTTTGGCTGTTACTTTTGACCAGAAGCACTGAGACACAAATTTCCAAGCCAGAAATATGTGGTTTGGTGAATTCTATAGTAGCAAAGCAGTTTCTTGTGGTTTCCAACACTAGTTGGTCAGAAAACAGCATCATGTCACATTTAGCGTTTTCAGGACCCGAAAAGCATTTTGAGAGCATGTTGTCACTTTGGCTGTTACTTTTGACCAGAAGCACTGAGACACAAATTTCCAAGCCAGAAATATGTGGTTTGGTGAATTCTATAGTAGCAAAGCAGTTTCTTGTGGTTTCCAACACTAGTTGGTCAGAAAACAGCATCATGTCACATTTAGCGTTTTCAGGACCCGAAAAGCATTTTGAGAGCATGTTGTCACTTTGGCTGTTACTTTTGACAAGAAGCACTCACAAACAAGTTTCCAAGCCAGAAACATGTGGTTTGGTGAATTCCATAGTAGTGAGGCAGTTTCCTCTGGTTTCCATCACTAGTTGGTCAGAAAACATCGTCATGTCGCTTTTAGTGTTTTCAGGCTCCGAAAAGTATTTTGAGAGCATGTTGTCATTTAGGCTGTTACTTTTGACCAGAAGCACTCACAAACAAGTTTCCAAGCCAGAAACATGTGGTTTGGAGAATTCTATAGTAGCAAGGCAGTTTCTTGTGGTTTCCATCACTAGTTGGTCAGAAAACAGCATCATGTCACTTTTAGCGTTTTCAGGACCCGAAAAGCATTTTGAGAGCATGTTGTCACTTTGGCTGTTACTTTTGACCAGAAGCACTCACAAACAAGTTTCCAAGCCAGAAACATGTACTTTGGTGAAGTCTATAGTAGCAAGGCAGTTTCTTGTGGTTTTCATCACTAGTTGCTCAGAAAACAGCAACATGTCACTTTTAGTGTTTTCAGGGCCCGAAAAGCATTTTGACAGCATGTTGTCACTTAGGCTGTTACTTTTGTCCAGAAGCACTCAGAAACAAGTTTCCAAGCCAGAAACATGTACTTTGGTGAAGTCTATAGTAGCAAGGCAGTTTCTTGTGGTTTTCATCACTAGTTGCTCAGAAAACAGCAACATGTCACTTTTAGTGTTTTCAGGGCCCGAAAAGCATTTTGACAGCATGTTGTCACTTAGGCTGTTACTTTTGACCAGAAGCACTCACAAACAAGTTTCCAAGCCAGAAACATGTACTTTGGTGAAGTCTATAGTAGCAAGGCAGTTTCTTCTGGTTTTCATCACTAGTTGCTCAGAAAACAGCATCATGTCACATTTAGCGTTTTCAGGACCCGAAAAGCATTTTGAGAGCATGTTGTCACTTTGGCTGTTACTTTTGACCAGAAGCACTGAGACACAAATTTCCAAGCCAGAAATATGTGGTTTGGTGAATTCTATAGTAGCAAAGCAGTTTCTTGTGGTTTCCAACACTAGTTGGTCAGAAAACAGCATCATGTCACATTTAGCGTTTTCAGGACCCGAAAAGCATTTTGAGAGCATGTTGTCACTTTGGCTGTTACTTTTGACCAGAAGCACTCACAAACAAGTTTCCAAGCCAGAAACATGTACTTTGGTGAAGTCTATAGTAGCAAGGCAGTTTCTTGTGGTTTTCATCACTAGTTGCTCAGAAAACAGCAACATGTCACTTTTAGTGTTTTCAGGGCCCGAAAAGCATTTTGACAGCATGTTGTCACTTAGGCTGTTACTTTTGTCCAGAAGCACTCAGAAACAAGTTTCCAAGCCAGAAACATGTACTTTGGTGAAGTCTATAGTAGCAAGGCAGTTTCTTGTGGTTTTCATCACTAGCTGCTCAGAAAACAGCAACATGTCACTTTTAGTGTTTTCAGGGCCCGAAAAGCATTTTGACAGCATGTTGTCACTTAGGCTGTTACTTTTGTCCAGAAGCACTCAGAAACAAGTTTCCAAGCCAGAAACATGTACTTTGGTGAAGTCTATAGTAGCAAGGCAGTTTCTTGTGGTTTTCATCACTAGCTGCTCAGAAAACAGCAACATGTCACTTTTAGTGTTTTCAGGGCCCGAAAAGCATTTTGACAGCATGTTGTCACTTAGGCTGTTACTTTTGTCCAGAAGCACTCAGAAACAAGTTTCCAAGCCAGAAACATGTACTTTGGTGAAGTCTATAGTAGCAAGGCAGTTTCTTGTGGTTTTCATCACTAGTTGCTCAGAAAACAGCAACATGTCACTTTTAGTGTTTTCAGGGCCCGAAAAGCATTTTGACAGCATGTTGTCACTTAGGCTGTTACTTTTGTCCAGAAGCACTCAGAAACAAGTTTCCAAGCCAGAAACATGTACTTTGGTGAAGTCTATAGTAGCAAGGCAGTTTCTTGTGGTTTTCATCACTAGTTGCTCAGAAAACAGCAACATGTCACTTTTAGTGTTTTCAGGGCCCGAAAAGCATTTTGACAGCATGTTGTCACTTAGGCTGTTACTTTTGTCCAGAAGCACTCAGAAACAAGTTTCCAAGCCAGAAACATGTACTTTGGTGAAGTCTATAGTAGCAAGGCAGTTTCTTGTGGTTTTCATCACTAGTTGCTCAGAAAACAGCAACATGTCACTTTTAGTGTTTTCAGGGCCCGAAAAGCATTTTGACAGCATGTTGTCACTTAGGCTGTTACTTTTGTCCAGAAGCACTCAGAAACAAGTTTCCAAGCCAGAAACATGTACTTTGGTGAAGTCTATAGTAGCAAGGCAGTTTCTTGTGGTTTTCATCACTAGTTGCTCAGAAAACAGCATCATGTCACTTTTAGTGATTTCAGGACCTGAAAAAGCATTTTGAGAGCATGTTGTCACTTTGGCTGTTACTTTTGAGCAGAAGCACTCAGAAACAAGTTTCCAAGCCAGAAACATGTACTTTGGTGAAGTCTATAGTAGCAAGGCAGTTTCTTGTGGTTTTCATCACTAGTTGCTCAGAAAACAGCAACATGTCACTTTTAGTGTTTTCAGGGCCCGAAAAGCATTTTGAGAGCATGTTGTCACTTTGGCTGTTACTTTTGACCAGAAGCACTGAGACACAAATTTCCAAGCCAGAAATATGTGGTTTGGTGAATTCTATAGTAGCAAAGCAGTTTCTTGTGGTTTCCAACACTAGTTGGTCAGAAAACAGCATCATGTCACATTTAGCGTTTTCAGGACCCGAAAAGCATTTTGAGAGCATGTTGTCACTTTGGCTGTTACTTTTGACCAGAAGCACTGAGACACAAATTTCCAAGCCAGAAATATGTGGTTTGGTGAATTCTATAGTAGCAAAGCAGTTTCTTGTGGTTTCCAACACTAGTTGGTCAGAAAACAGCATCATGTCACATTTAGCGTTTTCAGGACCCGAAAAGCATTTTGAGAGCATGTTGTCACTTTGGCTGTTACTTTTGACCAGAAGCACTGAGACACAAATTTCCAAGCCAGAAATATGTGGTTTGGTGAATTCTATAGTAGCAAAGCAGTTTCTTGTGGTTTCCAACACTAGTTGGTCAGAAAACAGCATCATGTCACATTTAGCGTTTTCAGGACCCGAAAAGCATTTTGAGAGCATGTTGTCACTTTGGCTGTTACTTTTGACAAGAAGCACTCACAAACAAGTTTCCAAGCCAGAAACATGTGGTTTGGTGAATTCCATAGTAGTGAGGCAGTTTCCTCTGGTTTCCATCACTAGTTGGTCAGAAAACATCGTCATGTCGCTTTTAGTGTTTTCAGGCTCCGAAAAGTATTTTGAGAGCATGTTGTCATTTAGGCTGTTACTTTTGACCAGAAGCACTCACAAACAAGTTTCCAAGCCAGAAACATGTGGTTTGGAGAATTCTATAGTAGCAAGGCAGTTTCTTGTGGTTTCCATCACTAGTTGGTCAGAAAACAGCATCATGTCACTTTTAGCGTTTTCAGGACCCGAAAAGCATTTTGAGAGCATGTTGTCACTTTGGCTGTTACTTTTGACCAGAAGCACTCACAAACAAGTTTCCAAGCCAGAAACATGTACTTTGGTGAAGTCTATAGTAGCAAGGCAGTTTCTTGTGGTTTTCATCACTAGTTGCTCAGAAAACAGCAACATGTCACTTTTAGTGTTTTCAGGGCCCGAAAAGCATTTTGACAGCATGTTGTCACTTAGGCTGTTACTTTTGTCCAGAAGCACTCAGAAACAAGTTTCCAAGCCAGAAACATGTACTTTGGTGAAGTCTATAGTAGCAAGGCAGTTTCTTGTGGTTTTCATCACTAGTTGCTCAGAAAACAGCAACATGTCACTTTTAGTGTTTTCAGGGCCCGAAAAGCATTTTGACAGCATGTTGTCACTTAGGCTGTTACTTTTGACCAGAAGCACTCACAAACAAGTTTCCAAGCCAGAAACATGTACTTTGGTGAAGTCTATAGTAGCAAGGCAGTTTCTTCTGGTTTTCATCACTAGTTGCTCAGAAAACAGCATCATGTCACATTTAGCGTTTTCAGGACCCGAAAAGCATTTTGAGAGCATGTTGTCACTTTGGCTGTTACTTTTGACCAGAAGCACTGAGACACAAATTTCCAAGCCAGAAATATGTGGTTTGGTGAATTCTATAGTAGCAAAGCAGTTTCTTGTGGTTTCCAACACTAGTTGGTCAGAAAACAGCATCATGTCACATTTAGCGTTTTCAGGACCCGAAAAGCATTTTGAGAGCATGTTGTCACTTTGGCTGTTACTTTTGACCAGAAGCACTCACAAACAAGTTTCCAAGCCAGAAACATGTACTTTGGTGAAGTCTATAGTAGCAAGGCAGTTTCTTGTGGTTTTCATCACTAGTTGCTCAGAAAACAGCAACATGTCACTTTTAGTGTTTTCAGGGCCCGAAAAGCATTTTGACAGCATGTTGTCACTTTGGCTGTTACTTTTGTCCAGAAGCACTCAGAAACAAGTTTCCAAGCCAGAAACATGTACTTTGGTGAAGTCTATAGTAGCAAGGCAGTTTCTTGTGGTTTTCATCACTAGTTGCTCAGAAAACAGCAACATGTCACTTTTAGTGTTTTCAGGGCCCGAAAAGCATTTTGACAGCATGTTGTCACTTTGGCTGTTACTTTTGAGCAGAAGCACTCAGAAACAAGTTTCCAAGCCAGAAACATGTACTTTGGTGAAGTCTATAGTAGCAAGGCAGTTTCTTGTGGTTTTCATCACTAGTTGCTCAGAAAACAGCAACATGTCACTTTTAGTGTTTTCAGGGCCCGAAAAGCATTTTGACAGCATGTTGTCACTTAGGCTGTTACTTTTGTCCAGAAGCACTCACAAACAAGTTTCCAAGCCAGAAACATGTACTTTGGTGAAGTCTATAGTAGCAAGGCAGTTTCTTGTGGTTTTCATCACTAGTTGCTCAGAAAACAGCATCATGTCACATTTAGCGTTTTCAGGACCTGAAAAGCATTTTGAGAGCATGTTGTCACTTTGGCTGTTACTTTTGACCAGAAGCACTGAGACACAAATTTCCAAGCCAGAAATATGTGGTTTGGTGAATTCTATAGTAGCAAAGCAGTTTCTTGTGGTTTCCAACACTAGTTGGTCAGAAAACAGCATCATGTCACATTTAGCGTTTTCAGGACCCGAAAAGCATTTTGAGAGCATGTTGTCACTTTGGCTGTTACTTTTGACCAGAAGCACTGAGACACAAATTTCCAAGCCAGAAATATGTGGTTTGGTGAATTCTATAGTAGCAAAGCAGTTTCTTGTGGTTTCCAACACTAGTTGGTCAGAAAACAGCATCATGTCACATTTAGCGTTTTCAGGACCCGAAAAGCATTTTGAGAGCATGTTGTCACTTTGGCTGTTACTTTTGACCAGAAGCACTGAGACACAAATTTCCAAGCCAGAAATATGTGGTTTGGTGAATTCTATAGTAGCAAAGCAGTTTCTTGTGGTTTCCAACACTAGTTGGTCAGAAAACAGCATCATGTCACATTTAGCGTTTTCAGGACCCGAAAAGCATTTTGAGAGCATGTTGTCACTTTGGCTGTTACTTTTGACCAGAAGCACTGAGACACAAATTTCCAAGCCAGAAATATGTGGTTTGGTGAATTCTATAGTAGCAAAGCAGTTTCTTGTGGTTTCCAACACTAGTTGGTCAGAAAACAGCATCATGTCACATTTAGCGTTTTCAGGACCCGAAAAGCATTTTGAGAGCATGTTGTCACTTTGGCTGTTACTTTTGACAAGAAGCACTCACAAACAAGTTTCCAAGCCAGAAACATGTGGTTTGGTGAATTCCATAGTAGTGAGGCAGTTTCCTCTGGTTTCCATCACTAGTTGGTCAGAAAACATCGTCATGTCGCTTTTAGTGTTTTCAGGCTCCGAAAAGTATTTTGAGAGCATGTTGTCATTTAGGCTGTTACTTTTGACCAGAAGCACTCACAAACAAGTTTCCAAGCCAGAAACATGTGGTTTGGAGAATTCTATAGTAGCAAGGCAGTTTCTTGTGGTTTCCATCACTAGTTGGTCAGAAAACAGCATCATGTCACTTTTAGCGTTTTCAGGACCCGAAAAGCATTTTGAGAGCATGTTGTCACTTTGGCTGTTACTTTTGACCAGAAGCACTCACAAACAAGTTTCCAAGCCAGAAACATGTACTTTGGTGAAGTCTATAGTAGCAAGGCAGTTTCTTGTGGTTTTCATCACTAGTTGCTCAGAAAACAGCAACATGTCACTTTTAGTGTTTTCAGGGCCCGAAAAGCATTTTGACAGCATGTTGTCACTTAGGCTGTTACTTTTGTCCAGAAGCACTCAGAAACAAGTTTCCAAGCCAGAAACATGTACTTTGGTGAAGTCTATAGTAGCAAGGCAGTTTCTTGTGGTTTTCATCACTAGTTGCTCAGAAAACAGCAACATGTCACTTTTAGTGTTTTCAGGGCCCGAAAAGCATTTTGACAGCATGTTGTCACTTAGGCTGTTACTTTTGACCAGAAGCACTCACAAACAAGTTTCCAAGCCAGAAACATGTACTTTGGTGAAGTCTATAGTAGCAAGGCAGTTTCTTCTGGTTTTCATCACTAGTTGCTCAGAAAACAGCATCATGTCACATTTAGCGTTTTCAGGACCCGAAAAGCATTTTGAGAGCATGTTGTCACTTTGGCTGTTACTTTTGACCAGAAGCACTGAGACACAAATTTCCAAGCCAGAAATATGTGGTTTGGTGAATTCTATAGTAGCAAAGCAGTTTCTTGTGGTTTCCAACACTAGTTGGTCAGAAAACAGCATCATGTCACATTTAGCGTTTTCAGGACCCGAAAAGCATTTTGAGAGCATGTTGTCACTTTGGCTGTTACTTTTGACCAGAAGCACTCACAAACAAGTTTCCAAGCCAGAAACATGTACTTTGGTGAAGTCTATAGTAGCAAGGCAGTTTCTTGTGGTTTTCATCACTAGTTGCTCAGAAAACAGCAACATGTCACTTTTAGTGTTTTCAGGGCCCGAAAAGCATTTTGACAGCATGTTGTCACTTAGGCTGTTACTTTTGTCCAGAAGCACTCAGAAACAAGTTTCCAAGCCAGAAACATGTACTTTGGTGAAGTCTATAGTAGCAAGGCAGTTTCTTGTGGTTTTCATCACTAGTTGCTCAGAAAACAGCAACATGTCACTTTTAGTGTTTTCAGGGCCCGAAAAGCATTTTGACAGCATGTTGTCACTTAGGCTGTTACTTTTGTCCAGAAGCACTCAGAAACAAGTTCCAAGCCAGAAACATGTACTTTGGTGAAGTCTATAGTAGCAAGGCAGTTTCTTGTGGTTTTCATCACTAGCTGCTCAGAAAACAGCAACATGTCACTTTTAGTGTTTTCAGGGCCCGAAAAGCATTTTGACAGCATGTTGTCACTTAGGCTGTTACTTTTGTCCAGAAGCACTCAGAAACAAGTTTCCAAGCCAGAAACATGTACTTTGGTGAAGTCTATAGTAGCAAGGCAGTTTCTTGTGGTTTTCATCACTAGCTGCTCAGAAAACAGCAACATGTCACTTTTAGTGTTTTCAGGGCCCGAAAAGCATTTTGACAGCATGTTGTCACTTAGGCTGTTACTTTTGTCCAGAAGCACTCAGAAACAAGTTTCCAAGCCAGAAACATGTACTTTGGTGAAGTCTATAGTAGCAAGGCAGTTTCTTGTGGTTTTCATCACTAGTTGCTCAGAAAACAGCAACATGTCACTTTTAGTGTTTTCAGGGCCCGAAAAGCATTTTGACAGCATGTTGTCACTTAGGCTGTTACTTTTGTCCAGAAGCACTCAGAAACAAGTTTCCAAGCCAGAAACATGTACTTTGGTGAAGTCTATAGTAGCAAGGCAGTTTCTTGTGGTTTTCATCACTAGTTGCTCAGAAAACAGCAACATGTCACTTTTAGTGTTTTCAGGGCCCGAAAAGCATTTTGACAGCATGTTGTCACTTAGGCTGTTACTTTTGTCCAGAAGCACTCAGAAACAAGTTTCCAAGCCAGAAACATGTACTTTGGTGAAGTCTATAGTAGCAAGGCAGTTTCTTGTGGTTTTCATCACTAGTTGCTCAGAAAACAGCAACATGTCACTTTTAGTGTTTTCAGGGCCCGAAAAGCATTTTGACAGCATGTTGTCACTTAGGCTGTTACTTTTGTCCAGAAGCACTCAGAAACAAGTTTCCAAGCCAGAAACATGTACTTTGGTGAAGTCTATAGTAGCAAGGCAGTTTCTTGTGGTTTTCATCACTAGTTGCTCAGAAAACAGCAACATGTCACTTTTAGTGTTTTCAGGGCCCGAAAAGCATTTTGAGAGCATGTTGTCACTTTGGCTGTTACTTTTGACCAGAAGCACTGAGACACAAATTTCCAAGCCAGAAATATGTGGTTTGGTGAATTCTATAGTAGCAAAGCAGTTTCTTGTGGTTTCCAACACTAGTTGGTCAGAAAACAGCATCATGTCACATTTAGCGTTTTCAGGACCCGAAAAGCATTTGAGAGCATGTTGTCACTTTGGCTGTTACTTTTGACCAGAAGCACTGAGACACAAATTTCCAAGCCAGAAATATGTGGTTTGGTGAATTCTATAGTAGCAAAGCAGTTTCTTGTGGTTCCAACACTAGTTGGTCAGAAAACAGCATCATGTCACATTTAGCGTTTTCAGGACCCGAAAAGCATTTTGAGAGCATGTTGTCACTTTGGCTGTTACTTTTGACAGAAGCACTGAGACACAAATTTCCAAGCCAGAAATATGTGGTTTGGTGAATTCTATAGTAGCAAAGCAGTTTCTTGTGGTTTCCAACACTAGTTGGTCAGAAAACAGCATCATGTCACATTTAGCGTTTTCAGGACCCGAAAAGCATTTTGAGAGCATGTTGTCACTTTGGCTGTTACTTTTGACAAGAAGCACTCACAAACAAGTTTCCAAGCCAGAAACATGTGGTTTGGTGAATTCCATAGTAGTGAGGCAGTTTCCTCTGGTTTCCATCACTAGTTGGTCAGAAAACATCGTCATGTCGCTTTTAGTGTTTTCAGGCTCCGAAAAGTATTTTGAGAGCATGTTGTCATTTAGGCTGTTACTTTTGACCAGAAGCACTCACAAACAAGTTTCCAAGCCAGAAACATGTGGTTTGGAGAATTCTATAGTAGCAAGGCAGTTTCTTGTGGTTTCCATCACTAGTTGGTCAGAAAACAGCATCATGTCACTTTTAGCGTTTTCAGGACCCGAAAAGCATTTTGAGAGCATGTTGTCACTTTGGCTGTTACTTTTGACCAGAAGCACTCACAAACAAGTTTCCAAGCCAGAAACATGTACTTTGGTGAAGTCTATAGTAGCAAGGCAGTTTCTTGTGGTTTTCATCACTAGTTGCTCAGAAAACAGCAACATGTCACTTTTAGTGTTTTCAGGGCCCGAAAAGCATTTTGACAGCATGTTGTCACTTAGGCTGTTACTTTTGTCCAGAAGCACTCAGAAACAAGTTTCCAAGCCAGAAACATGTACTTTGGTGAAGTTTATAGTAGCAAGGCAGTTTCTTGTGGTTTTCATCACTAGTTGCTCAGAAAACAGCAACATGTCACTTTTAGTGTTTTCAGGGCCCGAAAAGCATTTTGACAGCATGTTGTCACTTAGGCTGTTACTTTTGACCAGAAGCACTCACAAACAAGTTTCCAAGCCAGAAACATGTACTTTGGTGAAGTCTATAGTAGCAAGGCAGTTTCTTCTGGTTTTCATCACTAGTTGCTCAGAAAACAGCATCATGTCACATTTAGCGTTTTCAGGACCCGAAAAGCATTTTGAGAGCATGTTGTCACTTTGGCTGTTACTTTTGACCAGAAGCACTGAGACACAAATTTCCAAGCCAGAAATATGTGGTTTGGTGAATTCTATAGTAGCAAAGCAGTTTCTTGTGGTTTCCAACACTAGTTGGTCAGAAAACAGCATCATGTCACATTTAGCGTTTTCAGGACCCGAAAAGCATTTTGAGAGCATGTTGTCACTTTGGCTGTTACTTTTGACCAGAAGCACTCACAAACAAGTTTCCAAGCCAGAAACATGTACTTTGGTGAAGTCTATAGTAGCAAGGCAGTTTCTTGTGGTTTTCATCACTAGTTGCTCAGAAAACAGCAACATGTCACTTTTAGTGTTTTCAGGGCCCGAAAAGCATTTTGACAGCATGTTGTCACTTTGGCTGTTACTTTTGTCCAGAAGCACTCAGAAACAAGTTTCCAAGCCAGAAACATGTACTTTGGTGAAGTCTATAGTAGCAAGGCAGTTTCTTGTGGTTTTCATCACTAGTTGCTCAGAAAACAGCAACATGTCACTTTTAGTGTTTTCAGGGCCGAAAAGCATTTTGACAGCATGTTGTCACTTTGGCTGTTACTTTTGAGCAGAAGCACTCAGAAACAAGTTTCCAAGCCAGAAACATGTACTTTGGTGAAGTCTATAGTAGCAAGGCAGTTTCTTGTGGTTTTCATCACTAGTTGCTCAGAAAACAGCAACATGTCACTTTTAGTGTTTTCAGGGCCCGAAAAGCATTTTGACAGCATGTTGTCACTTAGGCTGTTACTTTTGTCCAGAAGCACTCACAAACAAGTTTCCAAGCCAGAAACATGTACTTTGGTGAAGTCTATAGTAGCAAGGCAGTTTCTTGTGGTTTTCATCACTAGTTGCTCAGAAAACAGCATCATGTCACATTTAGCGTTTTCAGGACCCGAAAAGCATTTTGAGAGCATGTTGTCACTTTGGCTGTTACTTTTGACCAGAAGCACTGAGACACAAATTTCCAAGCCAGAAATATGTGGTTTGGTGAATTCTATAGTAGCAAAGCAGTTTCTTGTGGTTTCCAACACTAGTTGGTCAGAAAACAGCATCATGTCACATTTAGCGTTTTCAGGACCCGAAAAGCATTTTGAGAGCATGTTGTCACTTTGGCTGTTACTTTTGACCAGAAGCACTGAGACACAAATTTCCAAGCCAGAAATATGTGGTTTGGTGAATTCTATAGTAGCAAAGCAGTTTCTTGTGGTTTCCAACACTAGTTGGTCAGAAAACAGCATCATGTCACATTTAGCGTTTTCAGGACCCGAAAAGCATTTTGAGAGCATGTTGTCACTTTGGCTGTTACTTTTGACCAGAAGCACTCACAAACAAGTTTCCAAGCCAGAAACATGTGGTTTGGTGAATTCCATAGTAGTGAGGCAGTTTCCTCTGGTTTCCATCACTAGTTGGTCAGAAAACATCGTCATGTCGCTTTTAGTGTTTTCAGGCTCCGAAAAGTATTTTGAGAGCATGTTGTCATTTAGGCTGTTACTTTTGACCAGAAGCACTCACAAACAAGTTTCCAAGCCAGAAACATGTGGTTTGGAGAATTCTATAGTAGCAAGGCAGTTTCTTGTGGTTTCCATCACTAGTTGGTCAGAAAACAGCATCATGTCACTTTTAGCGTTTTCAGGACCCGAAAAGCATTTTGAGAGCATGTTGTCACTTTGGCTGTTACTTTTGACCAGAAGCACTCACAAACAAGTTTCCAAGCCAGAAACATGTACTTTGGTGAAGTCTATAGTAGCAAGGCAGTTTCTTCTGGTTTTCATCACTAGTTGCTCAGAAAACAGCATCATGTCACATTTAGCGTTTTCAGGACCCGAAAAGCATTTTGAGAGCATGTTGTCACTTTGGCTGTTACTTTTGACCAGAAGCACTGAGACACAAATTTCCAAGCCAGAAATATGTGGTTTGGTGAATTCTATAGTAGCAAAGCAGTTTCTTGTGGTTTCCAACACTAGTTGGTCAGAAAACAGCATCATGTCACATTTAGCGTTTTCAGGACCCGAAAAGCATTTGAGAGCATGTTGTCACTTTGGCTGTTACTTTTGACCAGAAGCACTCACAAACAAGTTTCCAAGCCAGAAACATGTACTTTGGTGAAGTCTATAGTAGCAAGGCAGTTTCTTCTGGTTTTCATCACTAGTTGCTCAGAAAACAGCATCATGTCACATTTAGCGTTTTCAGGACCCGAAAAGCATTTTGAGAGCATGTTGTCACTTTGGCTGTTACTTTTGACCAGAAGCACTGAGACACAAATTTCCAAGCCAGAAATATGTGGTTTGGTGAATTCTATAGTAGCAAAGCAGTTTCTTGTGGTTTCCAACACTAGTTGGTCAGAAAACAGCATCATGTCACATTTAGCGTTTTCAGGACCCGAAAAGCATTTTGAGAGCATGTTGTCACTTTGGCTGTTACTTTTGACCAGAAGCACTGAGACACAAATTTCCAAGCCAGAAATATGTGGTTTGGTGAATTCTATAGTAGCAAAGCAGTTTCTTGTGGTTTCCAACACTAGTTGGTCAGAAAACAGCATCATGTCACATTTAGCGTTTTCAGGACCCGAAAAGCATTTTGAGAGCATGTTGTCACTTTGGCTGTTACTTTTGACCAGAAGCACTGAGACACAAATTTCCAAGCCAGAAATATGTGGTTTGGTGAATTCTATAGTAGCAAAGCAGTTTCTTGTGGTTTCCAACACTAGTTGGTCAGAAAACAGCATCATGTCACATTTAGCGTTTTCAGGACCCGAAAAGCATTTTGAGAGCATGTTGTCACTTTGGCTGTTACTTTTGACCAGAAGCACTCACAAACAAGTTTCCAAGCCAGAAACATGTACTTTGGTGAAGTCTATAGTAGCAAGGCAGTTTCTTGTGGTTTTCATCACTAGTTGCTCAGAAAACAGCAACATGTCACTTTTAGTGTTTTCAGGGCCCGAAAAGCATTTTGACAGCATGTTGTCACTTAGGCTGTTACTTTTGTCCAGAAGCACTCAGAAACAAGTTTCCAAGCCAGAAACATGTACTTTGGTGAAGTCTATAGTAGCAAGGCAGTTTCTTGTGGTTTTCATCACTAGCTGCTCAGAAAACAGCAACATGTCACTTTTAGTGTTTTCAGGGCCCGAAAAGCATTTTGACAGCATGTTGTCACTTAGGCTGTTACTTTTGTCCAGAAGCACTCAGAAACAAGTTTCCAAGCCAGAAACATGTACTTTGGTGAAGTCTATAGTAGCAAGGCAGTTTCTTGTGGTTTTCATCACTAGCTGCTCAGAAAACAGCAACATGTCACTTTTAGTGTTTTCAGGGCCCGAAAAGCATTTTGACAGCATGTTGTCACTTAGGCTGTTACTTTTGTCCAGAAGCACTCAGAAACAAGTTTCCAAGCCAGAAACATGTACTTTGGTGAAGTCTATAGTAGCAAGGCAGTTTCTTGTGGTTTTCATCACTAGCTGCTCAGAAAACAGCAACATGTCACTTTTAGTGTTTTCAGGGCCCGAAAAGCATTTTGACAGCATGTTGTCACTTAGGCTGTTACTTTTGTCCAGAAGCACTCAGAAACAAGTTTCCAAGCCAGAAACATGTACTTTGGTGAAGTCTATAGTAGCAAGGCAGTTTCTTGTGGTTTTCATCACTAGTTGCTCAGAAAACAGCAACATGTCACTTTTAGTGTTTTCAGGGCCCGAAAAGCATTTTGACAGCATGTTGTCACTTAGGCTGTTACTTTTGTCCAGAAGCACTCAGAAACAAGTTTCCAAGCCAGAAACATGTACTTTGGTGAAGTCTATAGTAGCAAGGCAGTTTCTTGTGGTTTTCATCACTAGTTGCTCAGAAAACAGCAACATGTCACTTTTAGTGTTTTCAGGGCCCGAAAAGCATTTTGACAGCATGTTGTCACTTAGGCTGTTACTTTTGTCCAGAAGCACTCAGAAACAAGTTTCCAAGCCAGAAACATGTACTTTGGTGAAGTCTATAGTAGCAAGGCAGTTTCTTGTGGTTTTCATCACTAGTTGCTCAGAAAACAGCAACATGTCACTTTTAGTGTTTTCAGGGCCCGAAAAGCATTTTGACAGCATGTTGTCACTTAGGCTGTTACTTTTGTCCAGAAGCACTCAGAAACAAGTTTCCAAGCCAGAAACATGTACTTTGGTGAAGTCTATAGTAGCAAGGCAGTTTCTTGTGGTTTTCATCACTAGTTGCTCAGAAAACAGCATCATGTCACTTTTAGTGATTTCAGGACCTGAAAAAGCATTTTGAGAGCATGTTGTCACTTTGGCTGTTACTTTTGAGCAGAAGCACTCAGAAACAAGTTTCCAAGCCAGAAACATGTACTTTGGTGAAGTCTATAGTAGCAAGGCAGTTTCTTGTGGTTTTCATCACTAGTTGCTCAGAAAACAGCAACATGTCACTTTTAGTGTTTTCAGGGCCCGAAAAGCATTTTGAGAGCATGTTGTCACTTTGGCTGTTACTTTTGACCAGAAGCACTGAGACACAAATTTCCAAGCCAGAAATATGTGGTTTGGTGAATTCTATAGTAGCAAAGCAGTTTCTTGTGGTTTCCAACACTAGTTGGTCAGAAAACAGCATCATGTCACATTTAGCGTTTTCAGGACCCGAAAAGCATTTTGAGAGCATGTTGTCACTTTGGCTGTTACTTTTGACCAGAAGCACTGAGACACAAATTTCCAAGCCAGAAATATGTGGTTTGGTGAATTCTATAGTAGCAAAGCAGTTTCTTGTGGTTTCCAACACTAGTTGGTCAGAAAACAGCATCATGTCACATTTAGCGTTTTCAGGACCCGAAAAGCATTTTGAGAGCATGTTGTCACTTTGGCTGTTACTTTTGACCAGAAGCACTGAGACACAAATTTCCAAGCCAGAAATATGTGGTTTGGTGAATTCTATAGTAGCAAAGCAGTTTCTTGTGGTTTCCAACACTAGTTGGTCAGAAAACAGCATCATGTCACATTTAGCGTTTTCAGGACCCGAAAAGCATTTTGAGAGCATGTTGTCACTTTGGCTGTTACTTTTGACCAGAAGCACTGAGACACAAATTTCCAAGCCAGAAATATGTGTTTGGTGAATTCTATAGTAGCAAAGCAGTTTCTTGTGGTTTCCAACACTAGTTGGTCAGAAAACAGCATCATGTCACATTTAGCGTTTTCAGGACCCGAAAAGCATTTTGAGAGCATGTTGTCACTTTGGCTGTTACTTTTGACAGAAGCACTGAGACACAAATTTCCAAGCCAGAAATATGTGTTTGGTGAATTCTATAGTAGCAAAGCAGTTTCTTGTGGTTTCCAACACTAGTTGGTCAGAAAACAGCATCATGTCACATTTAGCGTTTTCAGGACCGAAAAGCATTTTGAGAGCATGTTGTCACTTTGGCTGTTACTTTTGACCAGAAGCACTGAGACACAAATTTCCAAGCCAGAAATATGTGGTTTGGTGAATTCTATAGTAGCAAAGCAGTTTCTTGTGGTTTCCAACACTAGTTGGTCAGAAAACAGCATCATGTCACATTTAGCGTTTTCAGGACCCGAAAAGCATTTTGAGAGCATGTTGTCACTTTGGCTGTTACTTTTGACAAGAAGCACTCACAAACAAGTTTCCAAGCCAGAAACATGTGGTTTGGTGAATTCATAGTAGTGAGGCAGTTTCCTCTGGTTTCATCACTAGTTGGTCAGAAAACATCGTCATGTCGCTTTTAGTGTTTTCAGGCTCCGAAAAGTATTTTGAGAGCATGTTGTCATTTAGGCTGTTACTTTTGACCAGAAGCACTCACAAACAAGTTTCCAAGCCAGAAACATGTGGTTTGGAGAATTCTATAGTAGCAAGGCAGTTTCTTGTGGTTTCCATCACTAGTTGGTCAGAAAACAGCATCATGTCACTTTTAGCGTTTTCAGGACCCGAAAAGCATTTTGAGAGCATGTTGTCACTTTGGCTGTTACTTTTGACCAGAAGCACTCACAAACAAGTTTCCAAGCCAGAAACATGTACTTTGGTGAAGTCTATAGTAGCAAGGCAGTTTCTTGTGGTTTTCATCACTAGTTGCTCAGAAAACAGCAACATGTCACTTTTAGTGTTTTCAGGGCCCGAAAAGCATTTTGACAGCATGTTGTCACTTAGGCTGTTACTTTTGTCCAGAAGCACTCAGAAACAAGTTCCAAGCCAGAAACATGTACTTTGGTGAAGTCTAAAGTAGCAAGGCAGTTTCTTGTGGTTTTCATCACTAGTTGCTCAGAAAACAGCAACATGTCACTTTTAGTGTTTTCAGGCCCGAAAAGCATTTTGACAGCATGTTGTCACTTAGGCTGTTACTTTTGACCAGAAGCACTCACAAACAAGTTTCCAAGCCAGAAACATGTACTTTGGTGAAGTCTATAGTAGCAAGGCAGTTTCTTCTGGTTTTCATCACTAGTTGCTCAGAAAACAGCATCATGTCACATTTAGCGTTTCAGGACCCGAAAAGCATTTTGAGAGCATGTTGTCACTTTGGCTGTTACTTTTGACCAGAAGCACTGAGACACAAATTTCCAAGCCAGAAATATGTGGTTTGGTGAATTCTATAGTAGCAAAGCAGTTTCTTGTGGTTCTTGTGGTTTCCAACACTAGTTGGTCAGAAAACAGCATCATGTCACATTTAGCGTTTTCAGGACCCGAAAAGCATTTTGAGAGCATGTTGTCACTTTGGCTGTTACTTTTGACCAGAAGCACTCACAAACAAGTTTCCAAGCCAGAAACATGTACTTTGGTGAAGTCTATAGTAGCAAGGCAGTTTCTTGTGGTTTTCATCACTAGTTGCTCAGAAAACAGCAACATGTCACTTTTAGTGTTTTCAGGGCCCGAAAAGCATTTTGACAGCATGTTGTCACTTAGGCTGTTACTTTTGTCCAGAAGCACTCAGAAACAAGTTTCCAAGCCAGAAACATGTACTTTGGTGAAGTCTATAGTAGCAAGGCAGTTTCTTGTGGTTTTCATCACTAGCTGCTCAGAAAACAGCAACATGTCACTTTTAGTGTTTTCAGGGCCCGAAAAGCATTTTGACAGCATGTTGTCACTTAGGCTGTTACTTTTGTCCAGAAGCACTCAGAAACAAGTTTCCAAGCCAGAAACATGTACTTTGGTGAAGTCTATAGTAGCAAGGCAGTTTCTTGTGGTTTTCATCACTAGCTGCTCAGAAAACAGCAACATGTCACTTTTAGTGTTTTCAGGGCCCGAAAAGCATTTTGACAGCATGTTGTCACTTAGGCTGTTACTTTTGTCCAGAAGCACTCAGAAACAAGTTTCCAAGCCAGAAACATGTACTTTGGTGAAGTCTATAGTAGCAAGGCAGTTTCTTGTGGTTTTCATCACTAGCTGCTCAGAAAACAGCAACATGTCACTTTTAGTGTTTTCAGGGCCCGAAAAGCATTTTGACAGCATGTTGTCACTTAGGCTGTTACTTTTGTCCAGAAGCACTCAGAAACAAGTTTCCAAGCCAGAAACATGTACTTTGGTGAAGTCTATAGTAGCAAGGCAGTTTCTTGTGGTTTTCATCACTAGTTGCTCAGAAAACAGCAACATGTCACTTTTAGTGTTTTCAGGGCCCGAAAAGCATTTTGACAGCATGTTGTCACTTAGGCTGTTACTTTTGTCCAGAAGCACTCAGAAACAAGTTTCCAAGCCAGAAACATGTACTTTGGTGAAGTCTATAGTAGCAAGGCAGTTTCTTGTGGTTTTCATCACTAGTTGCTCAGAAAACAGCAACATGTCACTTTTAGTGTTTTCAGGGCCCGAAAAGCATTTTGACAGCATGTTGTCACTTAGGCTGTTACTTTTGTCCAGAAGCACTCAGAAACAAGTTTCCAAGCCAGAAACATGTACTTTGGTGAAGTCTATAGTAGCAAGGCAGTTTCTTGTGGTTTTCATCACTAGTTGCTCAGAAAACAGCAACATGTCACTTTTAGTGTTTTCAGGGCCCGAAAAGCATTTTGACAGCATGTTGTCACTTAGGCTGTTACTTTTGTCCAGAAGCACTCAGAAACAAGTTTCCAAGCCAGAAACATGTACTTTGGTGAAGTCTATAGTAGCAAGGCAGTTTCTTGTGGTTTTCATCACTAGTTGCTCAGAAAACAGCATCATGTCACTTTTAGTGATTTCAGGACCTGAAAAAGCATTTTGAGAGCATGTTGTCACTTTGGCTGTTACTTTTGAGCAGAAGCACTCAGAAACAAGTTTCCAAGCCAGAAACATGTACTTTGGTGAAGTCTATAGTAGCAAGGCAGTTTCTTGTGGTTTTCATCACTAGTTGCTCAGAAAACAGCAACATGTCACTTTTAGTGTTTTCAGGGCCCGAAAAGCATTTTGAGAGCATGTTGTCACTTTGGCTGTTACTTTTGACCAGAAGCACTGAGACACAAATTTCCAAGCCAGAAATATGTGGTTTGGTGAATTCTATAGTAGCAAAGCAGTTTCTTGTGGTTTCCAACACTAGTTGGTCAGAAAACAGCATCATGTCACATTTAGCGTTTTCAGGACCCGAAAAGCATTTTGAGAGCATGTTGTCACTTTGGCTGTTACTTTTGACCAGAAGCACTGAGACACAAATTTCCAAGCCAGAAATATGTGGTTTGGTGAATTCTATAGTAGCAAAGCAGTTTCTTGTGGTTTCCAACACTAGTTGGTCAGAAAACAGCATCATGTCACATTTAGCGTTTTCAGGACCCGAAAAGCATTTTGAGAGCATGTTGTCACTTTGGCTGTTACTTTTGACCAGAAGCACTGAGACACAAATTTCCAAGCCAGAAATATGTGGTTTGGTGAATTCTATAGTAGCAAAGCAGTTTCTTGTGGTTTCCAACACTAGTTGGTCAGAAAACAGCATCATGTCACATTTAGCGTTTTCAGGACCCGAAAAGCATTTTGAGAGCATGTTGTCACTTTGGCTGTTACTTTTGACAAGAAGCACTCACAAACAAGTTTCCAAGCCAGAAACATGTGGTTTGGTGAATTCCATAGTAGTGAGGCAGTTTCCTCTGGTTTCCATCACTAGTTGGTCAGAAAACATCGTCATGTCGCTTTTAGTGTTTTCAGGCTCCGAAAAGTATTTTGAGAGCATGTTGTCATTTAGGCTGTTACTTTTGACCAGAAGCACTCACAAACAAGTTTCCAAGCCAGAAACATGTGGTTTGGAGAATTCTATAGTAGCAAGGCAGTTTCTTGTGGTTTCCATCACTAGTTGGTCAGAAAACAGCATCATGTCACTTTTAGCGTTTTCAGGACCCGAAAAGCATTTTGAGAGCATGTTGTCACTTTGGCTGTTACTTTTGACCAGAAGCACTCACAAACAAGTTTCCAAGCCAGAAACATGTACTTTGGTGAAGTCTATAGTAGCAAGGCAGTTTCTTGTGGTTTTCATCACTAGTTGCTCAGAAAACAGCAACATGTCACTTTTAGTGTTTTCAGGGCCCGAAAAGCATTTTGACAGCATGTTGTCACTTAGGCTGTTACTTTTGTCCAGAAGCACTCAGAAACAAGTTTCCAAGCCAGAAACATGTACTTTGGTGAAGTCTATAGTAGCAAGGCAGTTTCTTGTGGTTTTCATCACTAGTTGCTCAGAAAACAGCAACATGTCACTTTTAGTGTTTTCAGGGCCCGAAAAGCATTTTGACAGCATGTTGTCACTTAGGCTGTTACTTTTGACCAGAAGCACTCACAAACAAGTTTCCAAGCCAGAAACATGTACTTTGGTGAAGTCTATAGTAGCAAGGCAGTTTCTTCTGGTTTTCATCACTAGTTGCTCAGAAAACAGCATCATGTCACATTTAGCGTTTTCAGGACCCGAAAAGCATTTTGAGAGCATGTTGTCACTTTGGCTGTTACTTTTGACCAGAAGCACTGAGACACAAATTTCCAAGCCAGAAATATGTGGTTTGGTGAAGTCTATAGTAGCAAAGCAGTTTCTTGTGGTTTCCAACACTAGTTGGTCAGAAAACAGCATCATGTCACATTTAGCGTTTTCAGGACCCGAAAAGCATTTTGAGAGCATGTTGTCACTTTGGCTGTTACTTTTGACCAGAAGCACTCACAAACAAGTTTCCAAGCCAGAAACATGTGGTTTGGTGAATTCCATAGTAGTGAGGCAGTTTCCTCTGGTTTCCATCACTAGTTGGTCAGAAAACATCGTCATGTCGCTTTTAGTGTTTTCAGGCTCCGAAAAGTATTTTGAGAGCATGTTGTCATTTAGGCTGTTACTTTTGACCAGAAGCACTCACAAACAAGTTTCCAAGCCAGAAACATGTGGTTTGGAGAATTCTATAGTAGCAAGGCAGTTTCTTGTGGTTTCCATCACTAGTTGGTCAGAAAACAGCATCATGTCACTTTTAGCGTTTTCAGGACCCGAAAAGCATTTTGAGAGCATGTTGTCACTTTGGCTGTTACTTTTGACCAGAAGCACTCACAAACAAGTTTCCAAGCCAGAAACATGTACTTTGGTGAAGTCTATAGTAGCAAGGCAGTTTCTTGTGGTTTTCATCACTAGTTGCTCAGAAAACAGCAACATGTCACTTTTAGTGTTTTCAGGGCCCGAAAAGCATTTTGACAGCATGTTGTCACTTAGGCTGTTACTTTTGTCCAGAAGCACTCAGAAACAAGTTTCCAAGCCAGAAACATGTACTTTGGTGAAGTCTATAGTAGCAAGGCAGTTTCTTGTGGTTTTCATCACTAGTTGGTCAGAAAACAGCATCATGTCACTTTTAGCGATTTCAGGACCTGAAAAAGCATTTTGAGAGCATGTTGTCACTTTGGCTGTTACTTTTGAGCAGAAGCACTCAGAAACAAGTTTCCAAGCCAGAAACATGTACTTTGGTGAATTCTATAGTAGCAAAGCAGTTTCTTGTGGTTTCCAACACTAGTTGGTCAGAAAACAGCATCATGTCACATTTAGCGTTTTCAGGACCCGAAAAGCATTTTGAGAGCATGTTGTCACTTTGGCTGTTACTTTTGACCAGAAGCACTGAGACACAAATTTCCAAGCTAGAAATATGTGGTTTGGTGAATTCTATAGTAGCAAAGCAGTTTCTTGTGGTTTCCAACACTAGTTGGTCAGAAAACAGCATCATGTCACATTTAGCGTTTTCAGGACCCGAAAAGCATTTTGAGAGCATGTTGTCACTTTGGCTGTTACTTTTGACCAGAAGCACTCACAAACAAGTTTCCAAGCCAGAAACATGTGGTTTGGTGAATTCCATAGTAGTGAGGCAGTTTCCTCTGGTTTCCATCACTAGTTGCTCAGAAAACAGCAACATGTCACTTTTAGTGTTTTCAGGGCCCGAAAAGCATTTTGACAGCATGTTGTCACTTAGGCTGTTACTTTTGTCCAGAAGCACTCAGAAACAAGTTTCCAAGCCAGAAACATGTACTTTGGTGAAGTCTATAGTAGCAAGGCAGTTTCTTCTGGTTTTCATCACTAGTTGCTCAGAAAACAGCAACATGTCACTTTTAGTGTTTTCAGGGCCCGAAAAGCATTTTGACAGCATGTTGTCACTTAGGCTGTTACTTTTGTCCAGAAGCACTCAGAAACAAGTTTCCAAGCCAGAAACATGTACTTTGGTGAAGTCTATAGTAGCAAGGCAGTTTCTTGTGGTTTTCATCACTAGTTGGTCAGAAAACAGCATCATGTCACTTTTAGCGATTTCAGGACCTGAAAAAGCATTTTGAGAGCATGTTGTCACTTTGGCTGTTACTTTTGAGCAGAAGCACTCAGAAACAAGTTTCCAAGCCAGAAACATGTACTTTGGTGAAGTCTATAGTAGCAAGGCAGTTTCTTGTGGTTTTCATCACTAGTTGCTCAGAAAACAGCAACATGTCACTTTTAGTGTTTTCAGGGCCCGAAAAGCATTTTGACAGCATGTTGTCACTTAGGCTGTTACTTTTGTCCAGAAGCACTCAGAAACAAGTTTCCAAGCCAGAAACATGTACTTTGGTGAAGTCTATAGTAGCAAGGCAGTTTCTTCTGGTTTTCATCACTAGTTGCTCAGAAAACAGCATCATGTCACATTTAGCGTTTTCAGGACCCGAAAAGCATTTTGAGAGCATGTTGTCACTTTGGCTGTTACTTTTGACCAGAAGCACTGAGACACAAATTTCCAAGCCAGAAATATGTGGTTTGGTGAATTCTATAGTAGCAAAGCAGTTTCTTGTGGTTTCCAACACTAGTTGGTCAGAAAACAGCATCATGTCACATTTAGCGTTTTCAGGACCCGAAAAGCATTTTGAGAGCATGTTGTCACTTTGGCTGTTACTTTTGACCAGAAGCACTGAGACACAAATTTCCAAGCCAGAAATATGTGGTTTGGTGAATTCTATAGTAGCAAAGCAGTTTCTTGTGGTTTCCAACACTAGTTGGTCAGAAAACAGCATCATGTCACATTTAGCGTTTTCAGGACCCGAAAAGCATTTTGAGAGCATGTTGTCACTTTGGCTGTTACTTTTGACCAGAAGCACTGAGACACAAATTTCCAAGCCAGAAATATGTGGTTTGGTGAATTCTATAGTAGCAAAGCAGTTTCTTGTGGTTTCCAACACTAGTTGGTCAGAAAACAGCATCATGTCACATTTAGCGTTTTCAGGACCCGAAAAGCATTTTGAGAGCATGTTGTCACTTTGGCTGTTACTTTTGACCAGAAGCACTCACAAACAAGTTTCCAAGCCAGAAACATGTGGTTTGGTGAATTCCATAGTAGTGAGGCAGTTTCCTCTGGTTTCCATCACTAGTTGGTCAGAAAACATCGTCATGTCGCTTTTAGTGTTTTCAGGCTCCGAAAAGTATTTTGAGAGCATGTTGTCATTTAGGCTGTTACTTTTGACCAGAAGCACTCACAAACAAGTTTCCAAGCCAGAAACATGTGGTTTGGAGAATTCTATAGTAGCAAGGCAGTTTCTTGTGGTTTCCATCACTAGTTGGTCAGAAAACAGCATCATGTCACTTTTAGCGTTTTCAGGACCCGAAAAGCATTTTGAGAGCATGTTGTCACTTTGGCTGTTACTTTTGACCAGAAGCACTCACAAACAAGTTTCCAAGCCAGAAACATGTACTTTGGTGAAGTCTATAGTAGCAAGGCAGTTTCTTGTGGTTTTCATCACTAGTTGCTCAGAAAACAGCAACATGTCACTTTTAGTGTTTTCAGGGCCCGAAAAGCATTTTGACAGCATGTTGTCACTTAGGCTGTTACTTTTGTCCAGAAGCACTCAGAAACAAGTTTCCAAGCCAGAAACATGTACTTTGGTGAAGTCTATAGTAGCAAGGCAGTTTCTTGTGGTTTTCATCACTAGTTGCTCAGAAAACAGCAACATGTCACTTTTAGTGTTTTCAGGGCCCGAAAAGCATTTTGACAGCATGTTGTCACTTAGGCTGTTACTTTTGACCAGAAGCACTCACAAACAAGTTTCCAAGCCAGAAACATGTACTTTGGTGAAGTCTATAGTAGCAAGGCAGTTTCTTCTGGTTTTCATCACTAGTTGCTCAGAAAACAGCATCATGTCACATTTAGCGTTTTCAGGACCCGAAAAGCATTTTGAGAGCATGTTGTCACTTTGGCTGTTACTTTTGACCAGAAGCACTCACAAACAAGTTTCCAAGCCAGAAATATGTGGTTTGGTGAAGTCTATAGTAGCAAGGCAGTTTCTTGTGGTTTTCATCACTAGTTGCTCAGAAAACAGCAACATGTCACTTTTAGTGTTTTCAGGGCCCGAAAAGCATTTTGACAGCATGTTGTCACTTAGGCTGTTACTTTTGTCCAGAAGCACTCAGAAACAAGTTTCCAAGCCAGAAACATGTACTTTGGTGAAGTCTATAGTAGCAAGGCAGTTTCTTGTGGTTTTCATCACTAGTTGCTCAGAAAACAGCAACATGTCACTTTTAGTGTTTTCAGGGCCCGAAAAGCATTTTGACAGCATGTTGTCACTTAGGCTGTTACTTTTGACCAGAAGCACTCACAAACAAGTTTCCAAGCCAGAAACATGTGGTTTGGTGAATTCCATAGTAGTGAGGCAGTTTCCTCTGGTTTCCATCACTAGTTGGTCAGAAAACAGCATCATGTCACTTTTAGCGATTTCAGGACCTGAAAAAGCATTTTGAGAGCATGTTGTCACTTTGGCTGTTACTTTTGAGCAGAAGCACTCAGAAACAAGTTTCCAAGCCAGAAACATGTACTTTGGTGAAGTCTATAGTAGCAAGGCAGTTTCTTGTGGTTTTCATCACTAGTTGCTCAGAAAACAGCAACATGTCACTTTTAGTGTTTTCAGGGCCCGAAAAGCATTTTGACAGCATGTTGTCACTTAGGCTGTTACTTTTGTCCAGAAGCACTCAGAAACAAGTTTCCAAGCCAGAAACATGTACTTTGGTGAAGTCTATAGTAGCAAGGCAGTTTCTTCTGGTTTTCATCACTAGTTGCTCAGAAAACAGCATCATGTCACATTTAGCGTTTTCAGGACCCGAAAAGCATTTTGAGAGCATGTTGTCACTTTGGCTGTTACTTTTGACCAGAAGCACTGAGACACAAATTTCCAAGCCAGAAATATGTGGTTTGGTGAATTCTATAGTAGCAAAGCAGTTTCTTGTGGTTTCCAACACTAGTTGGTCAGAAAACAGCATCATGTCACATTTAGCGTTTTCAGGACCCGAAAAGCATTTTGAGAGCATGTTGTCACTTTGGCTGTTACTTTTGACCAGAAGCACTGAGACACAAATTTCCAAGCCAGAAATATGTGGTTTGGTGAATTCTATAGTAGCAAAGCAGTTTCTTGTGGTTTCCAACACTAGTTGGTCAGAAAACAGCATCATGTCACATTTAGCGTTTTCAGGACCCGAAAAGCATTTTGAGAGCATGTTGTCACTTTGGCTGTTACTTTTGACCAGAAGCACTCACAAACAAGTTTCCAAGCCAGAAACATGTGGTTTGGTGAATTCCATAGTAGTGAGGCAGTTTCCTCTGGTTTCCATCACTAGTTGGTCAGAAAACATCGTCATGTCGCTTTTAGTGTTTTCAGGCTCCGAAAAGTATTTTGAGAGCATGTTGTCATTTAGGCTGTTACTTTTGACCAGAAGCACTCACAAACAAGTTTCCAAGCCAGAAACATGTGGTTTGGAGAATTCTATAGTAGCAAGGCAGTTTCTTGTGGTTTCCATCACTAGTTGGTCAGAAAACAGCATCATGTCACTTTTAGCGTTTTCAGGACCCGAAAAGCATTTTGAGAGCATGTTGTCACTTTGGCTGTTACTTTTGACCAGAAGCACTCACAAACAAGTTTCCAAGCCAGAAACATGTACTTTGGTGAAGTCTATAGTAGCAAGGCAGTTTCTTGTGGTTTTCATCACTAGTTGCTCAGAAAACAGCAACATGTCACTTTTAGTGTTTTCAGGGCCCGAAAAGCATTTTGACAGCATGTTGTCACTTAGGCTGTTACTTTTGTCCAGAAGCACTCAGAAACAAGTTTCCAAGCCAGAAACATGTACTTTGGTGAAGTCTATAGTAGCAAGGCAGTTTCTTGTGGTTTTCATCACTAGTTGCTCAGAAAACAGCAACATGTCACTTTTAGTGTTTTCAGGGCCCGAAAAGCATTTTGACAGCATGTTGTCACTTAGGCTGTTACTTTTGACCAGAAGCACTCACAAACAAGTTTCCAAGCCAGAAACATGTACTTTGGTGAAGTCTATAGTAGCAAGGCAGTTTCTTCTGGTTTTCATCACTAGTTGCTCAGAAAACAGCATCATGTCACATTTAGCGTTTTCAGGACCCGAAAAGCATTTTGAGAGCATGTTGTCACTTTGGCTGTTACTTTTGACCAGAAGCACTGAGACACAAATTTCCAAGCCAGAAATATGTGGTTTGGTGAAGTCTATAGTAGCAAGGCAGTTTCTTGTGGTTTTCATCACTAGTTGCTCAGAAAACAGCAACATGTCACTTTTAGTGTTTTCAGGGCCCGAAAAGCATTTTGACAGCATGTTGTCACTTAGGCTGTTACTTTTGTCCAGAAGCACTCAGAAACAAGTTTCCAAGCCAGAAACATGTACTTTGGTGAAGTCTATAGTAGCAAGGCAGTTTCTTGTGGTTTTCATCACTAGTTGCTCAGAAAACAGCAACATGTCACTTTTAGTGTTTTCAGGGCCCGAAAAGCATTTTGACAGCATGTTGTCACTTAGGCTGTTACTTTTGACCAGAAGCACTCACAAACAAGTTTCCAAGCCAGAAACATGTGGTTTGGTGAATTCCATAGTAGTGAGGCAGTTTCCTCTGGTTTCCATCACTAGTTGGTCAGAAAACATCGTCATGTCGCTTTTAGTGTTTTCAGGCTCCGAAAAGTATTTTGAGAGCATGTTGTCATTTAGGCTGTTACTTTTGACCAGAAGCACTCACAAACAAGTTTCCAAGCCAGAAACATGTGGTTTGGAGAATTCTATAGTAGCAAGGCAGTTTCTTGTGGTTTCCATCACTAGTTGGTCAGAAAACAGCATCATGTCACTTTTAGCGTTTTCAGGACCCGAAAAGCATTTTGAGAGCATGTTGTCACTTTGGCTGTTACTTTTGACCAGAAGCACTCACAAACAAGTTTCCAAGCCAGAAACATGTACTTTGGTGAAGTCTATAGTAGCAAGGCAGTTTCTTGTGGTTTTCATCACTAGTTGCTCAGAAAACAGCAACATGTCACTTTTAGTGTTTTCAGGGCCCGAAAAGCATTTTGACAGCATGTTGTCACTTAGGCTGTTACTTTTGTCCAGAAGCACTCAGAAACAAGTTTCCAAGCCAGAAACATGTACTTTGGTGAAGTCTATAGTAGCAAGGCAGTTTCTTGTGGTTTTCATCACTAGTTGGTCAGAAAACAGCATCATGTCACTTTTAGCGATTTCAGGACCTGAAAAAGCATTTTGAGAGCATGTTGTCACTTTGGCTGTTACTTTTGAGCAGAAGCACTCAGAAACAAGTTTCCAAGCCAGAAACATGTACTTTGGTGAAGTCTATAGTAGCAAGGCAGTTTCTTGTGGTTTTCATCACTAGTTGCTCAGAAAACAGCAACATGTCACTTTTAGTGTTTTCAGGGCCCGAAAAGCATTTTGACAGCATGTTGTCACTTAGGCTGTTACTTTTGTCCAGAAGCACTCAGAAACAAGTTTCCAAGCCAGAAACATGTACTTTGGTGAAGTCTATAGTAGCAAGGCAGTTTCTTCTGGTTTTCATCACTAGTTGCTCAGAAAACAGCATCATGTCACATTTAGCGTTTTCAGGACCCGAAAAGCATTTTGAGAGCATGTTGTCACTTTGGCTGTTACTTTTGACCAGAAGCACTGAGACACAAATTTCCAAGCCAGAAATATGTGGTTTGGTGAATTCTATAGTAGCAAAGCAGTTTCTTGTGGTTTCCAACACTAGTTGGTCAGAAAACAGCATCATGTCACATTTAGCGTTTTCAGGACCCGAAAAGCATTTTGAGAGCATGTTGTCACTTTGGCTGTTACTTTTGACCAGAAGCACTCACAAACAAGTTTCCAAGCCAGAAACATGTGGTTTGGTGAATTCCATAGTAGTGAGGCAGTTTCCTCTGGTTTCCATCACTAGTTGGTCAGAAAACATCGTCATGTCGCTTTTAGTGTTTTCAGGCTCCGAAAAGTATTTTGAGAGCATGTTGTCATTTAGGCTGTTACTTTTGACCAGAAGCACTCACAAACAAGTTTCCAAGCCAGAAACATGTGGTTTGGAGAATTCTATAGTAGCAAGGCAGTTTCTTGTGGTTTCCATCACTAGTTGGTCAGAAAACAGCATCATGTCACTTTTAGCGTTTTCAGGACCCGAAAAGCATTTTGAGAGCATGTTGTCACTTTGGCTGTTACTTTTGACCAGAAGCACTCACAAACAAGTTTCCAAGCCAGAAACATGTACTTTGGTGAAGTCTATAGTAGCAAGGCAGTTTCTTGTGGTTTTCATCACTAGTTGCTCAGAAAACAGCAACATGTCACTTTTAGTGTTTTCAGGGCCCGAAAAGCATTTTGACAGCATGTTGTCACTTAGGCTGTTACTTTTGTCCAGAAGCACTCAGAAACAAGTTTCCAAGCCAGAAACATGTACTTTGGTGAAGTCTATAGTAGCAAGGCAGTTTCTTGTGGTTTTCATCACTAGTTGGTCAGAAAACAGCATCATGTCACTTTTAGCGATTTCAGGACCTGAAAAAGCATTTTGAGAGCATGTTGTCACTTTGGCTGTTACTTTTGAGCAGAAGCACTCAGAAACAAGTTTCCAAGCCAGAAACATGTACTTTGGTGAAGTCTATAGTAGCAAGGCAGTTTCTTGTGGTTTTCATCACTAGTTGCTCAGAAAACAGCAACATGTCACTTTTAGTGTTTTCAGGGCCCGAAAAGCATTTTGACAGCATGTTGTCACTTAGGCTGTTACTTTTGTCCAGAAGCACTCAGAAACAAGTTTCCAAGCCAGAAACATGTACTTTGGTGAAGTCTATAGTAGCAAGGCAGTTTCTTCTGGTTTTCATCACTAGTTGCTCAGAAAACAGCATCATGTCACATTTAGCGTTTTCAGGACCCGAAAAGCATTTTGAGAGCATGTTGTCACTTTGGCTGTTACTTTTGACCAGAAGCACTGAGACACAAATTTCCAAAAAAGAAATATGTGGTTTGGTGAATTCTATAGTAGCAAAGCAGTTTCTTGTGGTTTCCAACACTAGTTGGTCAGAAAACAGCATCATGTCACATTTAGCGTTTTCAGGACCCGAAAAGCATTTTGAGAGCATGTTGTCACTTTGGCTGTTACTTTTGACCAGAAGCACTGAGACACAAATTTCCAAGCCAGAAATATGTGGTTTGGTGAATTCTATAGTAGCAAAGCAGTTTCTTGTGGTTTCCAACACTAGTTGGTCAGAAAACAGCATCATGTCACATTTAGCGTTTTCAGGACCCGAAAAGCATTTTGAGAGCATGTTGTCACTTTGGCTGTTACTTTTGACCAGAAGCACTCACAAACAAGTTTCCAAGCCAGAAACATGTGGTTTGGTGAATTCCATAGTAGTGAGGCAGTTTCCTCTGGTTTCCATCACTAGTTGCTCAGAAAACATCGTCATGTCGCTTTTAGTGTTTTCAGGCTCCGAAAAGTATTTTGAGAGCATGTTGTCATTTAGGCTGTTACTTTTGACCAGAAGCACTCACAAACAAGTTTCCAAGCCAGAAACATGTGGTTTGGAGAATTCTATGGTAGCAAGGCAGTTTCTTGTGGTTTCCATCACTAGTTGGTCAGAAAACAGCATCATGTCACTTTTAGCGTTTTCAGGACCCGAAAAGCATTTTGAGAGCATGTTGTCACTTTGGCTGTTACTTTTGACCAGAAGCACTGAGACACAAATTTCCAAGCCAGAAATATGTGGTTTGGTGAATTCTATAGTAGCAAAGCAGTTTCTTGTGGTTTCCAACACTAGTTGGTCAGAAAACAGCATCATGTCACATTTAGCGTTTTCAGGACCCGAAAAGCATTTTGAGAGCATGTTGTCACTTTGGCTGTTACTTTTGACCAGAAGCACTGAGACACAAATTTCCAAGCCAGAAATATGTGGTTTGGTGAATTCTATAGTAGCAAAGCAGTTTCTTGTGGTTTCCAACACTAGTTGGTCAGAAAACAGCATCATGTCACATTTAGCGTTTTCAGGACCCGAAAAGCATTTTGAGAGCATGTTGTCACTTTGGCTGTTACTTTTGACCAGAAGCACTCACAAACAAGTTTCCAAGCCAGAAACATGTGGTTTGGTGAATTCCATAGTAGTGAGGCAGTTTCCTCTGGTTTCCATCACTAGTTGCTCAGAAAACAGCAACATGTCACTTTTAGTGTTTTCAGGGCCCGAAAAGCATTTTGACAGCATGTTGTCACTTAGGCTGTTACTTTTGTCCAGAAGCACTCAGAAACAAGTTTCCAAGCCAGAAACATGTACTTTGGTGAAGTCTATAGTAGCAAGGCAGTTTCTTCTGGTTTTCATCACTAGTTGCTCAGAAAACAGCAACATGTCACTTTTAGTGTTTTCAGGGCCCGAAAAGCATTTTGACAGCATGTTGTCACTTAGGCTGTTACTTTTGTCCAGAAGCACTCAGAAACAAGTTTCCAAGCCAGAAACATGTACTTTGGTGAAGTCTATAGTAGCAAGGCAGTTTCTTGTGGTTTTCATCACTAGTTGGTCAGAAAACAGCATCATGTCACTTTTAGCGATTTCAGGACCTGAAAAAGCATTTTGAGAGCATGTTGTCACTTTGGCTGTTACTTTTGAGCAGAAGCACTCAGAAACAAGTTTCCAAGCCAGAAACATGTACTTTGGTGAAGTCTATAGTAGCAAGGCAGTTTCTTGTGGTTTTCATCACTAGTTGCTCAGAAAACAGCAACATGTCACTTTTAGTGTTTTCAGGGCCCGAAAAGCATTTTGACAGCATGTTGTCACTTAGGCTGTTACTTTTGTCCAGAAGCACTCAGAAACAAGTTTCCAAGCCAGAAACATGTACTTTGGTGAAGTCTATAGTAGCAAGGCAGTTTCTTCTGGTTTTCATCACTAGTTGCTCAGAAAACAGCATCATGTCACATTTAGCGTTTTCAGGACCCGAAAAGCATTTTGAGAGCATGTTGTCACTTTGGCTGTTACTTTTGACCAGAAGCACTGAGACACAAATTTCCAAGCCAGAAATATGTGGTTTGGTGAATTCTATAGTAGCAAAGCAGTTTCTTGTGGTTTCCAACACTAGTTGGTCAGAAAACAGCATCATGTCACATTTAGCGTTTTCAGGACCCGAAAAGCATTTTGAGAGCATGTTGTCACTTTGGCTGTTACTTTTGACCAGAAGCACTCACAAACAAGTTTCCAAGCCAGAAACATGTGGTTTGGTGAATTCCATAGTAGTGAGGCAGTTTCCTCTGGTTTCCATCACTAGTTGGTCAGAAAACATCGTCATGTCGCTTTTAGTGTTTTCAGGCTCCGAAAAGTATTTTGAGAGCATGTTGTCATTTAGGCTGTTACTTTTGACCAGAAGCACTCACAAACAAGTTTCCAAGCCAGAAACATGTGGTTTGGAGAATTCTATAGTAGCAAGGCAGTTTCTTGTGGTTTCCATCACTAGTTGGTCAGAAAACAGCATCATGTCACTTTTAGCGTTTTCAGGACCCGAAAAGCATTTTGAGAGCATGTTGTCACTTTGGCTGTTACTTTTGACCAGAAGCACTCACAAACAAGTTTCCAAGCCAGAAACATGTACTTTGGTGAAGTCTATAGTAGCAAGGCAGTTTCTTGTGGTTTTCATCACTAGTTGCTCAGAAAACAGCAACATGTCACTTTTAGTGTTTTCAGGGCCCGAAAAGCATTTTGACAGCATGTTGTCACTTAGGCTGTTACTTTTGTCCAGAAGCACTCAGAAACAAGTTTCCAAGCCAGAAACATGTACTTTGGTGAAGTCTATAGTAGCAAGGCAGTTTCTTGTGGTTTTCATCACTAGTTGGTCAGAAAACAGCATCATGTCACTTTTAGCGATTTCAGGACCTGAAAAAGCATTTTGAGAGCATGTTGTCACTTTGGCTGTTACTTTTGAGCAGAAGCACTCAGAAACAAGTTTCCAAGCCAGAAACATGTACTTTGGTGAAGTCTATAGTAGCAAGGCAGTTTCTTGTGGTTTTCATCACTAGTTGCTCAGAAAACAGCAACATGTCACTTTTAGTGTTTTCAGGGCCCGAAAAGCATTTTGACAGCATGTTGTCACTTAGGCTGTTACTTTTGTCCAGAAGCACTCAGAAACAAGTTTCCAAGCCAGAAACATGTACTTTGGTGAAGTCTATAGTAGCAAGGCAGTTTCTTCTGGTTTTCATCACTAGTTGCTCAGAAAACAGCATCATGTCACATTTAGCGTTTTCAGGACCCGAAAAGCATTTTGAGAGCATGTTGTCACTTTGGCTGTTACTTTTGACCAGAAGCACTGAGACACAAATTTCCAAGCCAGAAATATGTGGTTTGGTGAATTCTATAGTAGCAAAGCAGTTTCTTGTGGTTTCCAACACTAGTTGGTCAGAAAACAGCATCATGTCACATTTAGCGTTTTCAGGACCCGAAAAGCATTTTGAGAGCATGTTGTCACTTTGGCTGTTACTTTTGACCAGAAGCACTGAGACACAAATTTCCAAGCCAGAAATATGTGGTTTGGTGAATTCTATAGTAGCAAAGCAGTTTCTTGTGGTTTCCAACACTAGTTGGTCAGAAAACAGCATCATGTCACATTTAGCGTTTTCAGGACCCGAAAAGCATTTTGAGAGCATGTTGTCACTTTGGCTGTTACTTTTGACCAGAAGCACTCACAAACAAGTTTCCAAGCCAGAAACATGTGGTTTGGTGAATTCCATAGTAGTGAGGCAGTTTCCTCTGGTTTCCATCACTAGTTGCTCAGAAAACATCGTCATGTCGCTTTTAGTGTTTTCAGGCTCCGAAAAGTATTTTGAGAGCATGTTGTCATTTAGGCTGTTACTTTTGACCAGAAGCACTCACAAACAAGTTTCCAAGCCAGAAACATGTGGTTTGGAGAATTCTATGGTAGCAAGGCAGTTTCTTGTGGTTTCCATCACTAGTTGGTCAGAAAACAGCATCATGTCACTTTTAGCGTTTTCAGGACCCGAAAAGCATTTTGAGAGCATGTTGTCACTTTGGCTGTTACTTTTGACCAGAAGCACTGAGACACAAATTTCCAAGCCAGAAATATGTGGTTTGGTGAATTCTATAGTAGCAAAGCAGTTTCTTGTGGTTTCCAACACTAGTTGGTCAGAAAACAGCATCATGTCACATTTAGCGTTTTCAGGACCCGAAAAGCATTTTGAGAGCATGTTGTCACTTTGGCTGTTACTTTTGACCAGAAGCACTGAGACACAAATTTCCAAGCCAGAAATATGTGGTTTGGTGAATTCTATAGTAGCAAAGCAGTTTCTTGTGGTTTCCAACACTAGTTGGTCAGAAAACAGCATCATGTCACATTTAGCGTTTTCAGGACCCGAAAAGCATTTTGAGAGCATGTTGTCACTTTGGCTGTTACTTTTGACCAGAAGCACTCACAAACAAGTTTCCAAGCCAGAAACATGTGGTTTGGTGAATTCCATAGTAGTGAGGCAGTTTCCTCTGGTTTCCATCACTAGTTGCTCAGAAAACAGCAACATGTCACTTTTAGTGTTTTCAGGGCCCGAAAAGCATTTTGACAGCATGTTGTCACTTAGGCTGTTACTTTTGTCCAGAAGCACTCAGAAACAAGTTTCCAAGCCAGAAACATGTACTTTGGTGAAGTCTATAGTAGCAAGGCAGTTTCTTCTGGTTTTCATCACTAGTTGCTCAGAAAACAGCAACATGTCACTTTTAGTGTTTTCAGGGCCCGAAAAGCATTTTGACAGCATGTTGTCACTTAGGCTGTTACTTTTGTCCAGAAGCACTCAGAAACAAGTTTCCAAGCCAGAAACATGTACTTTGGTGAAGTCTATAGTAGCAAGGCAGTTTCTTGTGGTTTTCATCACTAGTTGGTCAGAAAACAGCATCATGTCACTTTTAGCGATTTCAGGACCTGAAAAAGCATTTTGAGAGCATGTTGTCACTTTGGCTGTTACTTTTGAGCAGAAGCACTCAGAAACAAGTTTCCAAGCCAGAAACATGTACTTTGGTGAAGTCTATAGTAGCAAGGCAGTTTCTTGTGGTTTTCATCACTAGTTGCTCAGAAAACAGCAACATGTCACTTTTAGTGTTTTCAGGGCCCGAAAAGCATTTTGACAGCATGTTGTCACTTAGGCTGTTACTTTTGTCCAGAAGCACTCAGAAACAAGTTTCCAAGCCAGAAACATGTACTTTGGTGAAGTCTATAGTAGCAAGGCAGTTTCTTCTGGTTTTCATCACTAGTTGCTCAGAAAACAGCATCATGTCACATTTAGCGTTTTCAGGACCCGAAAAGCATTTTGAGAGCATGTTGTCACTTTGGCTGTTACTTTTGACCAGAAGCACTGAGACACAAATTTCCAAGCCAGAAATATGTGGTTTGGTGAATTCTATAGTAGCAAAGCAGTTTCTTGTGGTTTCCAACACTAGTTGGTCAGAAAACAGCATCATGTCACATTTAGCGTTTTCAGGACCCGAAAAGCATTTTGAGAGCATGTTGTCACTTTGGCTGTTACTTTTGACCAGAAGCACTCACAAACAAGTTTCCAAGCCAGAAACATGTGGTTTGGTGAATTCCATAGTAGTGAGGCAGTTTCCTCTGGTTTCCATCACTAGTTGGTCAGAAAACATCGTCATGTCGCTTTTAGTGTTTTCAGGCTCCGAAAAGTATTTTGAGAGCATGTTGTCATTTAGGCTGTTACTTTTGACCAGAAGCACTCACAAACAAGTTTCCAAGCCAGAAACATGTGGTTTGGAGAATTCTATAGTAGCAAGGCAGTTTCTTGTGGTTTCCATCACTAGTTGGTCAGAAAACAGCATCATGTCACTTTTAGCGTTTTCAGGACCCGAAAAGCATTTTGAGAGCATGTTGTCACTTTGGCTGTTACTTTTGACCAGAAGCACTCACAAACAAGTTTCCAAGCCAGAAACATGTACTTTGGTGAAGTCTATAGTAGCAAGGCAGTTTCTTGTGGTTTTCATCACTAGTTGCTCAGAAAACAGCAACATGTCACTTTTAGTGTTTTCAGGGCCCGAAAAGCATTTTGACAGCATGTTGTCACTTAGGCTGTTACTTTTGTCCAGAAGCACTCAGAAACAAGTTTCCAAGCCAGAAACATGTACTTTGGTGAAGTCTATAGTAGCAAGGCAGTTTCTTGTGGTTTTCATCACTAGTTGGTCAGAAAACAGCATCATGTCACTTTTAGCGATTTCAGGACCTGAAAAAGCATTTTGAGAGCATGTTGTCACTTTGGCTGTTACTTTTGAGCAGAAGCACTCAGAAACAAGTTTCCAAGCCAGAAACATGTACTTTGGTGAAGTCTATAGTAGCAAGGCAGTTTCTTGTGGTTTTCATCACTAGTTGCTCAGAAAACAGCAACATGTCACTTTTAGTGTTTTCAGGGCCCGAAAAGCATTTTGACAGCATGTTGTCACTTAGGCTGTTACTTTTGTCCAGAAGCACTCAGAAACAAGTTTCCAAGCCAGAAACATGTACTTTGGTGAAGTCTATAGTAGCAAGGCAGTTTCTTCTGGTTTTCATCACTAGTTGCTCAGAAAACAGCATCATGTCACATTTAGCGTTTTCAGGACCCGAAAAGCATTTTGAGAGCATGTTGTCACTTTGGCTGTTACTTTTGACCAGAAGCACTGAGACACAAATTTCCAAGCCAGAAATATGTGGTTTGGTGAATTCTATAGTAGCAAAGCAGTTTCTTGTGGTTTCCAACACTAGTTGGTCAGAAAACAGCATCATGTCACATTTAGCGTTTTCAGGACCCGAAAAGCATTTTGAGAGCATGTTGTCACTTTGGCTGTTACTTTTGACCAGAAGCACTGAGACACAAATTTCCAAGCCAGAAATATGTGGTTTGGTGAATTCTATAGTAGCAAAGCAGTTTCTTGTGGTTTCCAACACTAGTTGGTCAGAAAACAGCATCATGTCACATTTAGCGTTTTCAGGACCCGAAAAGCATTTTGAGAGCATGTTGTCACTTTGGCTGTTACTTTTGACCAGAAGCACTCACAAACAAGTTTCCAAGCCAGAAACATGTGGTTTGGTGAATTCCATAGTAGTGAGGCAGTTTCCTCTGGTTTCCATCACTAGTTGGTCAGAAAACATCGTCATGTCGCTTTTAGTGTTTTCAGGCTCCGAAAAGTATTTTGAGAGCATGTTGTCATTTAGGCTGTTACTTTTGACCAGAAGCACTCACAAACAAGTTTCCAAGCCAGAAACATGTGGTTTGGAGAATTCTATAGTAGCAAGGCAGTTTCTTGTGGTTTCCATCACTAGTTGGTCAGAAAACAGCATCATGTCACTTTTAGCGTTTTCAGGACCCGAAAAGCATTTTGAGAGCATGTTGTCACTTTGGCTGTTACTTTTGACCAGAAGCACTGAGACACAAATTTCCAAGCCAGAAATATGTGGTTTGGTGAATTCTATAGTAGCAAAGCAGTTTCTTGTGGTTTCCAACACTAGTTGGTCAGAAAACAGCATCATGTCACATTTAGCGTTTTCAGGACCCGAAAAGCATTTTGAGAGCATGTTGTCACTTTGGCTGTTACTTTTGACCAGAAGCACTGAGACACAAATTTCCAAGCCAGAAATATGTGGTTTGGTGAATTCTATAGTAGCAAAGCAGTTTCTTGTGGTTTCCAACACTAGTTGGTCAGAAAACAGCATCATGTCACATTTAGCGTTTTCAGGACCCGAAAAGCATTTTGAGAGCATGTTGTCACTTTGGCTGTTACTTTTGACCAGAAGCACTCACAAACAAGTTTCCAAGCCAGAAACATGTGGTTTGGTGAATTCCATAGTAGTGAGGCAGTTTCCTCTGGTTTCCATCACTAGTTGCTCAGAAAACAGCAACATGTCACTTTTAGTGTTTTCAGGGCCCGAAAAGCATTTTGACAGCATGTTGTCACTTAGGCTGTTACTTTTGTCCAGAAGCACTCAGAAACAAGTTTCCAAGCCAGAAACATGTACTTTGGTGAAGTCTATAGTAGCAAGGCAGTTTCTTGTGGTTTTCATCACTAGTTGCTCAGAAAACAGCAACATGTCACTTTTAGTGTTTTCAGGGCCCGAAAAGCATTTTGACAGCATGTTGTCACTTAGGCTGTTACTTTTGTCCAGAAGCACTCAGAAACAAGTTTCCAAGCCAGAAACATGTACTTTGGTGAAGTCTATAGTAGCAAGGCAGTTTCTTGTGGTTTTCATCACTAGTTGGTCAGAAAACAGCATCATGTCACTTTTAGCGATTTCAGGACCTGAAAAAGCATTTTGAGAGCATGTTGTCACTTTGGCTGTTACTTTTGAGCAGAAGCACTCAGAAACAAGTTTCCAAGCCAGAAACATGTACTTTGGTGAAGTCTATAGTAGCAAGGCAGTTTCTTGTGGTTTTCATCACTAGTTGCTCAGAAAACAGCAACATGTCACTTTTAGTGTTTTCAGGGCCCGAAAAGCATTTTGACAGCATGTTGTCACTTAGGCTGTTACTTTTGACCAGAAGCACTCAGAAACAAGTTTCCAAGCCAGAAACATGTACTTTGGTGAAGTCTATAGTAGCAAGGCAGTTTCTTCTGGTTTTCATCACTAGTTGCTCAGAAAACAGCATCATGTCACATTTAGCGTTTTCAGGACCCGAAAAGCATTTTGAGAGCATGTTGTCACTTTGGCTGTTACTTTTGACCAGAAGCACTGAGACACAAATTTCCAAGCCAGAAATATGTGGTTTGGTGAATTCTATAGTAGCAAAGCAGTTTCTTGTGGTTTCCAACACTAGTTGGTCAGAAAACAGCATCATGTCACATTTAGCGTTTTCAGGACCCGAAAAGCATTTTGAGAGCATGTTGTCACTTTGGCTGTTACTTTTGACCAGAAGCACTCACAAACAAGTTTCCAAGCCAGAAACATGTGGTTTGGTGAATTCCATAGTAGTGAGGCAGTTTCCTCTGGTTTCCATCACTAGTTGGTCAGAAAACATCGTCATGTCGCTTTTAGTGTTTTCAGGCTCCGAAAAGTATTTTGAGAGCATGTTGTCATTTAGGCTGTTACTTTTGACCAGAAGCACTCACAAACAAGTTTCCAAGCCAGAAACATGTGGTTTGGAGAATTCTATAGTAGCAAGGCAGTTTCTTGTGGTTTCCATCACTAGTTGGTCAGAAAACAGCATCATGTCACTTTTAGCGTTTTCAGGACCCGAAAAGCATTTTGAGAGCATGTTGTCACTTTGGCTGTTACTTTTGACCAGAAGCACTCACAAACAAGTTTCCAAGCCAGAAACATGTACTTTGGTGAAGTCTATAGTAGCAAGGCAGTTTCTTGTGGTTTTCATCACTAGTTGCTCAGAAAACAGCAACATGTCACTTTTAGTGTTTTCAGGGCCCGAAAAGCATTTTGACAGCATGTTGTCACTTAGGCTGTTACTTTTGTCCAGAAGCACTCAGAAACAAGTTTCCAAGCCAGAAACATGTACTTTGGTGAAGTCTATAGTAGCAAGGCAGTTTCTTGTGGTTTTCATCACTAGTTGCTCAGAAAACAGCAACATGTCACTTTTAGTGTTTTCAGGGCCCGAAAAGCATTTTGACAGCATGTTGTCACTTAGGCTGTTACTTTTGACCAGAAGCACTCACAAACAAGTTTCCAAGCCAGAAACATGTACTTTGGTGAAGTCTATAGTAGCAAGGCAGTTTCTTGTGGTTTTCATCACTAGTTGCTCAGAAAACAGCATCATGTCACATTTAGCGTTTTCAGGACCCGAAAAGCATTTTGAGAGCATGTTGTCACTTTGGCTGTTACTTTTGACCAGAAGCACTGAGACACAAATTTCCAAGCCAGAAATATGTGGTTTGGTGAAGTCTATAGTAGCAAGGCAGTTTCTTGTGGTTTTCATCACTAGTTGCTCAGAAAACAGCAACATGTCACTTTTAGTGTTTTCAGGGCCCGAAAAGCATTTTGACAGCATGTTGTCACTTAGGCTGTTACTTTTGACCAGAAGCACTCACAAACAAGTTTCCAAGCCAGAAACATGTACTTTGGTGAAGTCTATAGTAGCAAGGCAGTTTCTTCTGGTTTTCATCACTAGTTGCTCAGAAAACAGCATCATGTCACATTTAGCGTTTTCAGGACCCGAAAAGCATTTTGAGAGCATGTTGTCACTTTGGCTGTTACTTTTGACCAGAAGCACTGAGACACAAATTTCCAAGCCAGAAATATGTGGTTTGGTGAAGTCTATAGTAGCAAAGCAGTTTCTTGTGGTTTCCAACACTAGTTGGTCAGAAAACAGCATCATGTCACATTTAGCGTTTTCAGGACCCGAAAAGCATTTTGAGAGCATGTTGTCACTTTGGCTGTTACTTTTGACCAGAAGCACTCACAAACAAGTTTCCAAGCCAGAAACATGTGGTTTGGTGAATTCCATAGTAGTGAGGCAGTTTCCTCTGGTTTCCATCACTAGTTGGTCAGAAAACATCGTCATGTCGCTTTTAGTGTTTTCAGGCTCCGAAAAGTATTTTGAGAGCATGTTGTCATTTAGGCTGTTACTTTTGACCAGAAGCACTCACAAACAAGTTTCCAAGCCAGAAACATGTGGTTTGGAGAATTCTATAGTAGCAAGGCAGTTTCTTGTGGTTTCCATCACTAGTTGGTCAGAAAACAGCATCATGTCACTTTTAGCGTTTTCAGGACCCGAAAAGCATTTTGAGAGCATGTTGTCACTTTGGCTGTTACTTTTGACCAGAAGCACTCACAAACAAGTTTCCAAGCCAGAAACATGTACTTTGGTGAAGTCTATAGTAGCAAGGCAGTTTCTTGTGGTTTTCATCACTAGTTGCTCAGAAAACAGCAACATGTCACTTTTAGTGTTTTCAGGGCCCGAAAAGCATTTTGACAGCATGTTGTCACTTAGGCTGTTACTTTTGTCCAGAAGCACTCAGAAACAAGTTTCCAAGCCAGAAACATGTACTTTGGTGAAGTCTATAGTAGCAAGGCAGTTTCTTGTGGTTTTCATCACTAGTTGGTCAGAAAACAGCATCATGTCACTTTTAGCGATTTCAGGACCTGAAAAAGCATTTTGAGAGCATGTTGTCACTTTGGCTGTTACTTTTGAGCAGAAGCACTCAGAAACAAGTTTCCAAGCCAGAAACATGTACTTTGGTGAATTCTATAGTAGCAAAGCAGTTTCTTGTGGTTTCCAACACTAGTTGGTCAGAAAACAGCATCATGTCACATTTAGCGTTTTCAGGACCCGAAAAGCATTTTGAGAGCATGTTGTCACTTTGGCTGTTACTTTTGACCAGAAGCACTGAGACACAAATTTCCAAGCCAGAAATATGTGGTTTGGTGAATTCTATAGTAGCAAAGCAGTTTCTTGTGGTTTCCAACACTAGTTGGTCAGAAAACAGCATCATGTCACATTTAGCGTTTTCAGGACCCGAAAAGCATTTTGAGAGCATGTTGTCACTTTGGCTGTTACTTTTGACCAGAAGCACTCACAAACAAGTTTCCAAGCCAGAAACATGTGGTTTGGTGAATTCCATAGTAGTGAGGCAGTTTCCTCTGGTTTCCATCACTAGTTGCTCAGAAAACAGCAACATGTCACTTTTAGTGTTTTCAGGGCCCGAAAAGCATTTTGACAGCATGTTGTCACTTAGGCTGTTACTTTTGTCCAGAAGCACTCAGAAACAAGTTTCCAAGCCAGAAACATGTACTTTGGTGAAGTCTATAGTAGCAAGGCAGTTTCTTCTGGTTTTCATCACTAGTTGCTCAGAAAACAGCAACATGTCACTTTTAGTGTTTTCAGGGCCCGAAAAGCATTTTGACAGCATGTTGTCACTTAGGCTGTTACTTTTGTCCAGAAGCACTCAGAAACAAGTTTCCAAGCCAGAAACATGTACTTTGGTGAAGTCTATAGTAGCAAGGCAGTTTCTTGTGGTTTTCATCACTAGTTGGTCAGAAAACAGCATCATGTCACTTTTAGCGATTTCAGGACCTGAAAAAGCATTTTGAGAGCATGTTGTCACTTTGGCTGTTACTTTTGAGCAGAAGCACTCAGAAACAAGTTTCCAAGCCAGAAACATGTACTTTGGTGAAGTCTATAGTAGCAAGGCAGTTTCTTGTGGTTTTCATCACTAGTTGCTCAGAAAACAGCAACATGTCACTTTTAGTGTTTTCAGGGCCCGAAAAGCATTTTGACAGCATGTTGTCACTTAGGCTGTTACTTTTGTCCAGAAGCACTCAGAAACAAGTTTCCAAGCCAGAAACATGTACTTTGGTGAAGTCTATAGTAGCAAGGCAGTTTCTTCTGGTTTTCATCACTAGTTGCTCAGAAAACAGCATCATGTCACATTTAGCGTTTTCAGGACCCGAAAAGCATTTTGAGAGCATGTTGTCACTTTGGCTGTTACTTTTGACCAGAAGCACTGAGACACAAATTTCCAAGCCAGAAATATGTGGTTTGGTGAATTCTATAGTAGCAAAGCAGTTTCTTGTGGTTTCCAACACTAGTTGGTCAGAAAACAGCATCATGTCACATTTAGCGTTTTCAGGACCCGAAAAGCATTTTGAGAGCATGTTGTCACTTTGGCTGTTACTTTTGACCAGAAGCACTGAGACACAAATTTCCAAGCCAGAAATATGTGGTTTGGTGAATTCTATAGTAGCAAAGCAGTTTCTTGTGGTTTCCAACACTAGTTGGTCAGAAAACAGCATCATGTCACATTTAGCGTTTTCAGGACCCGAAAAGCATTTTGAGAGCATGTTGTCACTTTGGCTGTTACTTTTGACCAGAAGCACTCACAAACAAGTTTCCAAGCCAGAAACATGTGGTTTGGTGAATTCCATAGTAGTGAGGCAGTTTCCTCTGGTTTCCATCACTAGTTGGTCAGAAAACATCGTCATGTCGCTTTTAGTGTTTTCAGGCTCCGAAAAGTATTTTGAGAGCATGTTGTCATTTAGGCTGTTACTTTTGACCAGAAGCACTCACAAACAAGTTTCCAAGCCAGAAACATGTGGTTTGGAGAATTCTATAGTAGCAAGGCAGTTTCTTGTGGTTTCCATCACTAGTTGGTCAGAAAACAGCATCATGTCACTTTTAGCGTTTTCAGGACCCGAAAAGCATTTTGAGAGCATGTTGTCACTTTGGCTGTTACTTTTGACCAGAAGCACTCACAAACAAGTTTCCAAGCCAGAAACATGTACTTTGGTGAAGTCTATAGTAGCAAGGGCAGTTTCTTGTGGTTTTCATCACTAGTTGCTCAGAAAACAGCAACATGTCACTTTTAGTGTTTTCAGGCCCGAAAAGCATTTTGACAGCATGTTGTCACTTAGGCTGTTACTTTTGTCCAGAAGCACTCAGAAACAAGTTTCCAAGCCAGAAACATGTACTTTGGTGAAGTCTATAGTAAGCAAGGCAGTTTCTTGTGGTTTTCATCACTAGTTGCTCAGAAAACAGCAACATGTCACTTTTAGTGTTTTCAGGGCCCGAAAAGCATTTTGACAGCATGTTGTCACTTAGGCTGTTACTTTTGACCAGAAGCACTCACAAACAAGTTTCCAAGCCAGAAAACATGTACTTTGGTGAAGTCTATAGTAGCAAGGCAGTTTCTTCTGGTTTTCATCACTAGTTGCTCAGAAAACAGCATCATGTCACATTTAGCGTTTTCAGGACCGAAAAGCATTTTGAGAGCATGTTGTCACTTTGGCTGTTACTTTTGACCAGAAGCACTGAGACACAAATTTCCAAGCCAGAAATATGTGGTTTGGTGAAGTCTATAGTAGCAAGGCAGTTTCTTGTGGTTTTCATCACTAGTTGCTCAGAAAACAGCAACATGTCACTTTTAGTGTTTTCAGGGCCCGAAAAGCATTTTGACAGCATGTTGTCACTTAGGCTGTTACTTTTGTCCAGAAGCACTCAGAAACAAGTTTCCAAGCCAGAAACATGTACTTTGGTGAAGTCTATAGTAGCAAGGCAGTTTCTTGTGGTTTTCATCACTAGTTGCTCAGAAAACAGCAACATGTCACTTTTAGTGTTTTCAGGGCCCGAAAAGCATTTTGACAGCATGTTGTCACTTAGGCTGTTACTTTGACCAGAAGCACTCACAAACAAGTTTCCAAGCCAGAAACATGTGTTTGGTGAATTCCATAGTAGTGAGGCAGTTTCCTCTGGTTTCCATCACTAGTTGGTCAGAAAACATCGTCATGTCGCTTTTAGTGTTTTCAGGCTCCGAAAAGTATTTTGAGAGCATGTTGTCATTTAGGCTGTTACTTTTGACCAGAAGCACTCACAAACAAGTTTCCAAGCCAGAAACATGTGGTTTGGAGAATTCTATAGTAGCAAGGCAGTTTCTTGTGGTTTCCATCACTAGTTGGTCAGAAAACAGCATCATGTCACTTTTAGCGTTTTCAGGACCCGAAAAGCATTTTGAGAGCATGTTGTCACTTTGGCTGTTACTTTTGACCAGAAGCACTCACAAAACAAGTTTCCAAGCCAGAAACATGTACTTTGGTGAAGTCTATAGTAGCAAGGCAGTTTCTTGTGGTTTTCAATCACTAGTTGCTCAGAAAACAGCAACATGTCACTTTTAGTGTTTTCAGGGCCCGAAAAGCATTTTGACAGCATGTTGTCACTTAGGCTGTTACTTTTGTCCAGAAGCACTCAGAAACAAGTTTCCAAGCCAGAAACATGTACTTTGGTGAAGTCTATAGTAGCAAGGCAGTTTCTTGTGGTTTTCATCACTAGTTGGTCAGAAAACAGCATCATGTCACTTTTAGCGATTTCAGGACCTGAAAAAGCATTTTGAGAGCATGTTGTCACTTTGGCTGTTACTTTTGAGCAGAAGCACTCACAAACAAGTTTCCAAGCCAGAAACATGTACTTTGGTGAAGTCTATAGTAGCAAGGCAGTTTCTTGTGGTTTTCATCACTAGTTGCTCAGAAAACAGCAACATGTCACTTTTAGTGTTTTCAGGGCCCGAAAAGCATTTTGACAGCATGTTGTCACTTAGGCTGTTACTTTTGACCAGAAGCACTCAGAAACAAGTTTCCAAGCCAGAAACATGTACTTTGGTGAAGTCTATAGTAGCAAGGCAGTTTCTTCTGGTTTCATCACTAGTTGCTCAGAAAACAGCATCATGTCACATTAGCGTTTTCAGGACCCGAAAAGCATTTTGAGAGCATGTTGTCACTTTGGCTGTTACTTTTGACCAGAAGCACTGAGACACAAATTTCCAAGCCAGAAATATGTGGTTTGGTGAATTCTATAGTAGCAAAGCAGTTTCTTGTGGTTTCCAACACTAGTTGGTCAGAAACAGCATCATGTCACATTTAGCGTTTTCAGGACCCGAAAAGCATTTTGAGAGCATGTTGTCACTTTGGCTGTTACTTTTGACCAGAAGCACTGAGACACAAATTCCAAGCCAGAAATATGTGGTTGGTGAATTCTATAGTAGCAAAGCAGTTTCTTGTGGTTCCAACACTAGTTGGTCAGAAAACAGCATCATGTCACATTTAGCGTTTTCAGGACCCGAAAAGCATTTGAGAGCATGTTGTCACTTTGGCTGTTACTTTTGACCAGAAGCACTCACAAACAAGTTTCCAAGCCAGAAACATGTGGTTTGGTGAATTCCATAGTAGTGAGGCAGTTTCTCTGGTTTCCATCACTAGTTGCTCAGAAAACAGCAACATGTCACTTTTAGTGTTTTCAGGGCCCGAAAAGCATTTTGACAGCATGTTGTCACTTAGGCTGTTACTTTTGTCCAGAAGCACTCAGAAACAAGTTTCCAAGCCAGAAACATGTACTTTGGTGAAGTCTATAGTAGCAAGGCAGTTTCTTCTGGTTTTCATCACTAGTTGCTCAGAAAACAGCAACATGTCACTTTAGTGTTTTCAGGGCCCGAAAAGCATTTTGACAGCATGTTGTCACTTAGGCTGTTACTTTTGTCCAGAAGCACTCAGAAACAAGTTTCCAAGCCCAGAAACATGTACTTTGGTGAAGTCTATAGTAGCAAGGCAGTTTCTTGTGGTTTTCATCACTAGTTGCTCAGAAAACAGCATCATGTCACTTTTAGCGATTTCAGGACCTGAAAAAGCATTTTGAGAGCATGTTGTCACTTTGGCTGTTACTTTTGAGCAGAAGCACTCAGAAACAAGTTTCCAAGCCAGAAACATGTACTTTGGTGAAGTCTATAGTAGCAAGGCAGTTTCTTGTGGTTTTCATCACTAGTTGCTCAGAAAACAGCAACATGTCACTTTTAGTGTTTTCAGGGCCCGAAAAGCATTTTGACAGCATGTTGTCACTTAGGCTGTTACTTTTGTCCAGAAGCACTCAGAAACAAGTTTCCAAGCCAGAAACATGTACTTTGGTGAAGTCTATAGTAGCAAGGCAGTTTCTTCTGGTTTTCATCACTAGTTGCTCAGAAAACAGCATCATGTCACATTTAGCGTTTTCAGGACCCGAAAAGCATTTTGAGAGCATGTTGTCACTTTGGCTGTTACTTTTGACCAGAAGCACTGAGACACAAATTTCCAAGCCAGAAATATGTGGTTTGGTGAATTCTATAGTAGCAAAGCAGTTTCTTGTGGTTTCCAACACTAGTTGGTCAGAAACAGCATCATGTCACATTTAGCGTTTTCAGGACCCGAAAAGCATTTTGAGAGCATGTTGTCACTTTGGCTGTTACTTTTGACCAGAAGCACTCACAAACAAGTTTCCAAGCCAGAAACATGTGTTTGGTGAATTCCATAGTAGTGAGGCAGTTTCCTCTGGTTTCCATCACTAGTTGGTCAGAAAACATCGTCATGTCGCTTTTAGTGTTTTCAGGCTCCGAAAAGTATTTGAGAGCATGTTGTCATTTAGGCTGTTACTTTTGACCAGAAGCACTCACAAACAAGTTTCCAAGCCAGAAACATGTGGTTTGGAGAATTCTATAGTAGCAAGGCAGTTTCTTGTGGTTTCCATCACTAGTTGGTCAGAAAACAGCATCATGTCACTTTTAGCGTTTTCAGGACCCGAAAAGCATTTTGAGAGCATGTTGTCACTTTGGCTGTTACTTTTGACCAGAAGCACTCACAAACAAGTTTCCAAGCCAGAAACATGTACTTTGGTGAAGTCTATAGTAGCAAGGCAGTTTCTTGTGGTTTTCATCACTAGTTGCTCAGAAAACAGCAACATGTCACTTTTAGTGTTTTCAGGGCCCGAAAAGCATTTTGACAGCATGTTGTCACTTAGGCTGTTACTTTTGTCCAGAAGCACTCAGAAACAAGTTTCCAAGCCAGAAACATGTACTTTGGTGAAGTCTATAGTAGCAAGGCAGTTTCTTGTGGTTTTCATCACTAGTTGCTCAGAAAACAGCAAACATGTCACTTTTAGTGTTTTCAGGGCCCGAAAAGCATTTTGACAGCATGTTGTCACTTAGGCTGTTACTTTTGACAGAAGCACTCACAAACAAGTTTCCAAGCCAGAAACATGTACTTGGTGAAGTCTATAGTAGCAAGGCAGTTTCTTGTGGTTTCATCACTAGTTGCTCAGAAAACAGCATCATGTCACATTTAGCGTTTTCAGGACCCGAAAAGCATTTTGAGAGCATGTTGTCACTTTGGCTGTTACTTTTGACCAGAAGCACTGAGACACAAATTTCCAAGCCAGAAATATGTGGTTTGGTGAAGTCTATAGTAGCAAGGCAGTTTCTTGTGGTTTTCATCACTAGTTGCTCAGAAACAGCAACATGTCACTTTTAGTGTTTTCAGGGCCCGAAAAGCATTTTGACAGCATGTTGTCACTTAGGCTGTTACTTTGTCCAGAAGCACTCAGAAACAAGTTTCCAAGCCAGAAACATGTACTTTGGTGAAGTCTATAGTAGCAAGGCAGTTTCTTGTGTTTTCATCACTAGTTGCTCAGAAAACAGCAACATGTCACTTTAGTGTTTTCAGGGCCCGAAAAGCATTTGACAGCATGTTGTCACTTAGGCTGTTACTTTTGTCCAGAAGCACTCAGAAACAAGTTTCCAAGCCAGAAACATGTACTTTGGGTGAAGTCTATAGTAGCAAGGCAGTTTCTTGTGGTTTTCATCACTAGTTGGTCAGAAAACAGCATCATGTCACTTTTAGCGATTTCAGGACCTGAAAAAGCATTTTGAGAGCATGTTGTCACTTTGGCTGTTACTTTTGAGCAGAAGCACTCAGAAACAAGTTTCCAAGCCAGAAACATGTACTTTGGTGAAGTCTATAGTAGCAAGGCAGTTTCTTGTGGTTTTCATCACTAGTTGCTCAGAAAACAGCATCATGTCACATTTAGCGTTTTCAGGACCCGAAAAGCATTTTGAGAGCATGTTGTCACTTTGGCTGTTACTTTTGACCAGAAGCACTGAGACACAAATTTCCAAGCCAGAAATATGTGGTTTGGTGAAGTCTATAGTAGCAAGGCAGTTTCTTGTGGTTTTCATCACTAGTTGCTCAGAAAACAGCAACATGTCACTTTTAGTGTTTTCAGGCCCGAAAAGCATTTTGACAGCATGTTGTCACTTAGGCTGTTACTTTTGTCCAGAAGCACTCAGAAACAAGTTTCCAAGCCAGAAACATGTACTTTGGTGAAGTCTATAGTAGCAAGGCAGTTTCTTGTGGTTTTCATCACTAGTTGCTCAGAAAACAGCAACATGTCACTTTTAGTGTTTTCAGGGCCCGAAAAGCATTTTGACAGCATGTTGTCACTTAGGCTGTTACTTTTGTCCAGAAGCCTCAGAAACAAGTTTCAAGCAGAAACATGTACTTTGGTGAAGTCTATAGTAGCAAGGCAGTTTCTTGTGGTTTTCATCACTAGTTGGTCAGAAAACAGCATCATGTCACTTTTAGCGATTTCAGGACCTGAAAAAGCATTTTGAGAGCATGTTGTCACTTTGGCTGTTACTTTTGACCAGAAGCACTCACAAACAAGTTTCCAAGCCAGAAACATGTGGTTGGTGAATTCCATAGTAGTGAGGCAGTTTCCTCTGGTTTCCATCACTAGTTGGTCAGAAAACATCGTCATGTCGCTTTTAGTGTTTTCAGGCTCCGAAAAGTATTTTGAGAGCATGTTGTCATTTAGGCTGTTACTTTTGACCAGAAGCACTCACAAAACAAGTTTCCAGCCAGAAACATGTGGTTTGGAGAATTCTATAGTAGCAAGGCAGTTTCTTGTGGTTTCCATCACTAGTTGCTCAGAAAACAGCATCATGTCACTTTTAGCGTTTTCAGGACCCGAAAAGCATTTTGAGAGCATGTTGTCACTTTGGCTGTTACTTTTGACCAGAAGCACTCACAAACAAGTTTCCAAGCCAGAAACATGTACTTTGGTGAAGTCTATAGTAGCAAGGCAGTTTCTTGTGGTTTTCATCACTAGTTTGCTCAGAAAACAGCAACATGTCACTTTTAGTGTTTTCAGGGCCCGAAAAGCATTTTGACAGCATGTTGTCACTTAGGCTGTTACTTTTGTCCAGAAGCACTCAGAAACAAGTTTCCAAGCCAGAAACATGTACTTTGGTGAAGTCTATAGTAGCAAGGCAGTTTCTTGTGGTTTTCATCACTAGTTGCTCAGAAACAGCATCATGTCACATTTAGCGTTTTCAGGACCCGAAAAGCATTTTGAGAGCATGTTGTCACTTTGGCTGTTACTTTTGACCAGAAGCACTGAGACACAAATTTCCAAGCCAGAAATATGTGGTTTGGTGAAGTCTATAGTAGCAAGGCAGTTTCTTGTGGTTTTCATCACTAGTTGCTCAGAAAACAGCAACATGTCACTTTTAGTGTTTTCAGGGCCCGAAAAGCATTTTGACAGCATGTTGTCACTTAGGCTGTTACTTTTGTCCAGAAGCACTCAGAAACAAGTTTCCAAGCCAGAAACATGTACTTTGGTGAAGTCTATAGTAGCAAGGCAGTTTCTTGTGGTTTTCATCACTAGTTGCTCAGAAAACAGCAACATGTCACTTTTAGTGTTTTCAGGGCCCGAAAAGCATTTTGACAGCATGTTGTCACTTAGGCTGTTACTTTTGTCCAGAAGCACTCAGAAACAAGTTTCCAAGCCAGAAACATGTACTTTGGTGAAGTCTATAGTAGCAAGGCAGTTTCTGTGGTTTTCATCACTAGTTGGTCAGAAAACAGCATCATGTCACTTTTAGCGATTTCAGGACCTGAAAAAGCATTTTGAGAGCATGTTGTCACTTTGGCTGTTACTTTTGACCAGAAGCACTCACAAACAAGTTTCCAAGCCAGAAACATGTGTTTGGTGAATTCCATAGTAGTGAGGCAGTTTCCTCTGGTTTCCATCACTAGTTGGTCAGAAAACATCGTCATGTCGCTTTTAGTGTTTTCAGGCTCCGAAAAGTATTTTGAGAGCATGTTGTCATTTAGGCTGTTACTTTTGACCAGAAGCACTCACAAACAAGTTTCCAAGCCAGAAACATGTGGTTTGGAGAATTCTATAGTAGCAAGGCAGTTCTTGTGGTTTCCATCACTAGTTGCTCAGAAAACAGCATCATGTCACTTTTAGCGTTTTCAGGACCCGAAAAGCATTTGAGAGCATGTTGTCACTTTGGCTGTTACTTTTGACCAGAAGCACTCACAAACAAGTTTCCAAGCCAGAAACATGTACTTTGGTGAAGTCTATAGTAGCAAGGCAGTTTCTTGTGGTTTTCATCACTAGTTGCTCAGAAAACAGCATCATGTCACATTTAGCGTTTTCAGGACCCGAAAAGCATTTTGAGAGCATGTTGTCACTTTGGCTGTTACTTTTGACCAGAAGCACTGAGACACAAATTTCCAAGCCAGAAATATGTGGTTTGGTGAAGTCTATAGTAGCAAGGCAGTTTCTTGTGGTTTTCATCACTAGTTGCTCAGAAAACAGCAACATGTCACTTTTAGTGTTTTCAGGGCCCGAAAAGCATTTTGACAGCATGTTGTCACTTAGGCTGTTACTTTTGTCCAGAAGCACTCAGAAACAAGTTTCCAAGCCAGAAACATGTACTTTGGTGAAGTCTATAGTAGCAAGGCAGTTTCTTGTGGTTTTCATCACTAGTTGCTCAGAAAACAGCAACATGTCACTTTAGTGTTTTCAGGGCCCGAAAAGCATTTTGACAGCATGTTGTCACTTAGCTGTTACTTTTGTCCAGAAGCACTCAGAAACAAGTTCCAAGCCAGAAACATGTACTTTGGTGAAGTCTATAGTAGCAAGGCAGTTTCTTGGTTTTCATCACTAGTTGGTCAGAAAACAGCATCATGTCACTTTTAGCGATTTCAGGACCTGAAAAAAGCATTTTGAGAGCATGTTGTCACTTTGGCTGTTACTTTTGAGCAGAAGCACTCAGAAACAAGTTTCCAAGCCAGAAACATGTACTTTGGTGAAGTCTATAGTAGCAAGGCAGTTTCTTGTGGTTTTCATCACTAGTTGCTCAGAAAACAGCATCATGTCACATTAGCGTTTCAGGACCCGAAAAGCATTTTGAGAGCATGTTGTCACTTTGGCTGTTACTTTTGACCAGAAGCACTGAGACACAAATTTCCAAGCCAGAATATGTGGTTTGGTTGAAGTCTATAGTAGCAAGGCAGTTTCTTGTGGTTTTCATCACTAGTTGCTCAGAAAACAGCAACATGTCACTTTTAGTGTTTTCAGGGCCCGAAAAGCATTTTGACAGCATGTTGTCACTTAGGCTGTTACTTTTGTCCAGAAGCACTCAGAACAAGTTTCCAAGCCAGAAACATGTACTTGGTGAAGTCTATAGTAGCAAGGCAGTTTCTGTGGTTTTCATCACTAGTTGCTCAGAAAACAGCAACATGTCACTTTTAGTGTTTTCAGGGCCCGAAAAGCATTTTGACAGCATGTTGTCACTTAGGCTGTTACTTTTGTCCAGAAGCACTCAGAAACAAGTTTCCAAGCCAGAAACATGTACTTTGGTGAAGTCTATAGTAGCAAGGCAGTTTCTTGTGGTTTTCATCACTAGTTGGTCAGAAAACAGCATCATGTCACTTTTAGCGATTTCAGGACCTGAAAAAGCATTTTGAGAGCATGTTGTCACTTTGGCTGTTACTTTTGACCAGAAGCACTCACAAACAAGTTTCCAAGCCAGAAACATGTGGTTTGGTGAATTCCATAGTAGTGAGGCAGTTTCCTCTGGTTTCCATCACTAGTTGGTCAGAAAACATCGTCATGTCGCTTTTAGTGTTTTCAGGCTCCGAAAAGTATTTTGAGAGCATGTTGTCATTTAGGCTGTTACTTTTGACCAGAAGCACTCACAAACAAGTTTCCAAGCCAGAAACATGTGGTTTGGAGAATTCTATAGTAGCAAGGCAGTTTCTTGTGGTTTCCATCACTAGTTGGTCAGAAAACAGCATCATGTCACTTTTAGCGTTTTCAGGACCCGAAAAGCATTTTGAGAGCATGTTGTCACTTTGGCTGTTACTTTTGACCAGAAGCACTCACAAACAAGTTTCCAAGCCAGAAACATGTACTTTGGTGAAGTCTATAGTAGCAAGGCAGTTTCTTGTGGTTTTCATCACTAGTTGCTCAGAAAACAGCAACATGTCACTTTTAGTGTTTTCAGGGCCCGAAAAGCATTTTGACAGCATGTTGTCACTTAGGCTGTTACTTTTGTCCAGAAGCACTCAGAAACAAGTTTCCAAGCCAGAAACATGTACTTTGGTGAAGTCTATAGTAGCAAGGCAGTTTCTTGTGGTTTTCATCACTAGTTGCTCAGAAAACAGCATCATGTCACATTTAGCGTTTTCAGGACCCGAAAAAGCATTTTGAGAGCATGTTGTCACTTTGGCTGTTACTTTTGACCAGAAGCACTGAGGACACAAATTTCCAAGCCAGAAATATGTGGTTTGGTGAAGTCTATAGTAGCAAGGCAGTTTCTTGTGGTTTTCATCACTAGTTGCTCAGAAAACAGCAACATGTCACTTTTAGTGTTTTCAGGGCCCGAAAAGCATTTTGACAGCATGTTGTCACTTAGGCTGTTACTTTTGTCCAGAAGCACTCAGAACAAGTTTCCAAGCCAGAAACATGTACTTTGGTGAAGTCTATAGTAGCAAGGCAGTTTCTTGTGGTTTTCATCACTAGTTGCTCAGAAAACAGCAACATGTCACTTTTAGTGTTTTCAGGGCCGAAAAGCATTTTGACAGCATGTTGTCACTTAGGCTGTTACTTTTGACCAGAAGCACTCACAAACAAGTTTCCAAGCCAGAAACATGTACTTTGGTGAAGTCTATAGTAGCAAGGCAGTTCTTCTGGTTTTCATCACTAGTTGCTCAGAAAACAGCATCATGTCACATTTAGCGTTTTCAGGACCCGAAAAGCATTTTGAGAGCATGTTGTCACTTTGGCTGTTACTTTTGACCAGAAGCACTGAGACACAAATTTCCAAGCCAGAAATATGTGGTTTGGTGAATTCTATAGTAGCAAAGCAGTTTCTTGTGGTTTCCAACACTAGTTGGTCAGAAAACAGCATCATGTCACATTTAGCGTTTTCAGGACCCGAAAAGCATTTTGAGAGCATGTTGTCACTTTGGCTGTTACTTTTGACCAGAAGCACTCACAAACAAGTTTCCAAGCAGAAACATGTGGTTTGGTGAATTCCATAGTAGTGAGGCAGTTTCCTCTGGTTTCCATCACTAGTTGGTCAGAAAACATCGTCATGTCGCTTTAGTGTTTTCAGGCTCCGAAAAGTATTTTGAGAGCATGTTGTCATTTAGGCTGTTACTTTTGACCAGAAGCACTCACAAACAAGTTTCCAAGCCAGAAACATGTGGTTTGGAGAATTCTATAGTAGCAAGGCAGTTTCTTGTGGTTTCCATCACTAGTTGCTCAGAAAACAGCATCATGTCACTTTTAGCGTTTTCAGGACCCGAAAAGCATTTTGAGAGCATGTTGTCACTTTGGCTGTTACTTTTGACCAGAAGCACTCACAAACAAGTTTCCAAGCCAGAAACATGTACTTTGGTGAAGTCTATAGTAGCAAGGCAGTTTCTTGTGGTTTTCATCACTAGTTGCTCAGAAAACAGCAACATGTCACTTTTAGTGTTTTCAGGGCCCGAAAAGCATTTTGACAGCATGTTGTCACTTAGGCTGTTACTTTTGTCCAGAAGCACTCAGAAACAAGTTTCCAAGCCAGAAACATGTACTTTGGTGAAGTCTATAGTAGCAAGGCAGTTTCTTGTGGTTTTCATCACTAGTTGCTCAGAAAACAGCATCATGTCACATTTAGCATTTTCAGGACCCGAAAAGCATTTTGAGAGCATGTTGTCACTTTGGCTGTTACTTTTGACCAGAAGCACTGAGACACAATTTCCAAGCCAGAAATATGTGGTTTGGTGAAGTCTATAGTAGCAAGGCAGTTTCTTGTGGTTTTCATCACTAGTTGCTCAGAAAACAGCAACATGTCACTTTTAGTGTTTTCAGGGCCCGAAAAGCATTTTGACAGCATGTTGTCACTTAGGCTGTTACTTTTGTCCAGAAGCACTCAGAAACAAGTTTCCAAGCCAGAAACATGTACTTTGGTGAAGTCTATAGTAGCAAGCAGTTTCTTGTGTTTTCATCACTAGTTGCTCAGAAAACAGCAACATGTCACTTTTAGTGTTTTCAGGGCCCGAAAAGCATTTTGACAGCATGTTGTCACTTAGGCTGTTACTTTTGACCAGAAGCACTCACAAACAAGTTTCCAAGCCAGAAACATGTACTTTGGTGAAGTCTATAGTAGCAAGGCAGTTTCTTCTGGTTTTCATCACTAGTTGCTCAGAAAACAGCATCATGTCACATTTAGCGTTTTCAGGACCCGAAAAGCATTTGAGAGCATGTTGTCACTTAGGCTGTTACTTTTGTCCAGAAGCACTCAGAAACAAGTTTCCAAGCCAGAAACATGTACTTTGGTGAAGTCTATAGTAGCAAGGCAGTTTCTTGTGGTTTTCATCACTAGTTGGTCAGAAAACAGCATCATGTCACTTTTAGCGATTTCAGGACCTGAAAAAGCATTTTGAGAGCATGTTGTCACTTTGGCTGTTACTTTTGAGCAGAAGCACTCAGAAACAAGTTTCCAAGCCAGAAACATGTACTTTGGTGAAGTCTATAGTAGCAAGGCAGTTTCTTGTGGTTTTCATCACTAGTTGCTCAGAAAACAGCAACATGTCACTTTTAGTGTTTTCAGGGCCCGAAAAGCATTTTGACAGCATGTTGTCACTTAGGCTGTTACTTTTGTCCAGAAGCACTCAGAAACAAGTTTCCAAGCCAGAAACATGTACTTTGGTGAAGTCTATAGTAGCAAGGCAGTTTCTTCTGGTTTTCATCACTAGTTGCTCAGAAAACAGCATCATGTCACATTTAGCGTTTTCAGGACCCGAAAAGCATTTTGAGAGCATGTTGTCACTTTGGCTGTTACTTTTGACCAGAAGCACTGAGACACAAATTTCCAAGCCAGAAATATGTGGTTTGGTGAATTCTATAGTAGCAAAGCAGTTTCTTGTGGTTTCAACACTAGTTGGTCAGAAACAGCATCATGTCACATTTAGCGTTTTCAGGACCCGAAAAGCATTTTGAGAGCATGTTGTCACTTTGGCTGTTACTTTTGACCAGAAGCACTGAGACACAAATTTCCAAGCCAGAAATATGTGGTTTGGTGAATTCTATAGTAGCAAAGCAGTTTCTTGTGGTTTCCAACACTAGTTGGTCAGAAACAGCATCATGTCACATTTAGCGTTTTCAGGACCCGAAAAGCATTTTGAGAGCATGTTGTCACTTTGGCTGTTACTTTTGACCAGAAGCACTCACAAACAAGTTTCCAAGCCAGAAACATGTGGTTTGGTGAATTCCATAGTAGTGAGGCAGTTTCCTCTGGTTTCCATCACTAGTTGGTCAGAAAACATCGTCATGTCGCTTTTAGTGTTTCAGGCTCCGAAAAGTATTTTGAGAGCATGTTGTCATTTAGGCTGTTACTTTTGACCAGAAGCACTCACAAACAAGTTTCCAAGCCAGAAACATGTGGTTTGGAGAATTCTATAGTAGCAAGGCAGTTTCTTGTGGTTTCCATCACTAGTTGGTCAGAAAACAGCATCATGTCACTTTTAGCGTTTTCAGGACCCGAAAAGCATTTGAGAGCATGTTGTCACTTTGGCTGTTACTTTTGACCAGAAGCACTCACAAACAAGTTTCCAAGCCAGAAACATGTACTTTGTGAAGTCTATAGTAGCAAGGCAGTTTCTTGTGGTTTTCATCACTAGTTGCTCAGAAACAGCAACATGTCACTTTTAGTGTTTTCAGGGCCCGAAAAGCATTTTGACAGCATGTTGTCACTTAGGCTGTTACTTTTGTCCAGAAGCACTCAGAAACAAGTTTCCAAGCCAGAAACATGTACTTTGGTGAAGTCTATAGTAGCAAGGCAGTTTCTTGTGGTTTTCATCACTAGTTGCTCAGAAAACAGCAACATGTCACTTTTAGTGTTTTCAGGGCCCGAAAAGCATTTGACAGCATGTTGTCACTTAGGCTGTTACTTTTGACCAGAAGCACTCACAAACAGTTTCCAAGCCAGAAACATGTACTTTTGGTGAAGTCTATAGTAGCAAGGCAGTTTCTTCTGGTTTTCATCACTAGTTGCTCAGAAAACAGCATCATGTCACATTTAGCGTTTTCAGGACCCGAAAAGCATTTTGAGAGCATGTTGTCACTTTGGCTGTTACTTTTGACCAGAAGCACTGAGACACAAATTTCCAAGCCAGAAATATGTGGTTGGTGAAGTCTATAGTAGCAAGGCAGTTTCTTGTGGTTTTCATCACTAGTTGCTCAGAAAACAGCAACATGTCACTTTTAGTGTTTTCAGGGCCCGAAAAGCATTTTGACAGCATGTTGTCACTTAGGCTGTTACTTTTGTCCAGAAGCACTCAGAACAAGTTTCCAGCCAGAAACATGTACTTTGGTGAAGTCTATAGTAGCAAGGCAGTTTCTTGTGGTTTTCATCACTAGTTGCTCAGAAAACAGCAACATGTCACTTTTAGTGTTTTCAGGGCCCGAAAAGCATTTTGACAGCATGTTGTCACTTAGGCTGTTACTTTTGACCAGAAGCACTCACAAACAAGTTTCCAAGCCAGAAACATGTGGTTTGGTGAATTCCATAGTAGTGAGGCAGTTTCCTCTGGTTTCCATCACTAGTTGGTCAGAAAACATCGTCATGTCGCTTTTAGTGTTTTCAGGCTCCGAAAAGTATTTTGAGAGCATGTTGTCATTTAGGCTGTTACTTTTGACCAGAAGCACTCACAAACAAGTTTCCAAGCCAGAAACATGTGGTTTGGAGAATTCTATAGTAGCAAGGCAGTTTCTTGTGGTTTCCATCACTAGTTGGTCAGAAAACAGCATCATGTCACTTTTAGCGTTTTCAGGACCCGAAAAGCATTTTGAGAGCATGTTGTCACTTTGGCTGTTACTTTTGACCAGAAGCACTCACAAACAAGTTTCCAAGCCAGAAACATGTACTTTGTGAAGGTCTATAGTAGCAAGGCAGTTTCTTGTGGTTTTCATCACTAGTTGCTCAGAAAACAGCAACATGTCACTTTTAGTGTTTTCAGGGCCCGAAAAGCATTTTGACAGCATGTTGTCACTTAGGCTGTTACTTTTGTCCAGAAGCACTCAGAAACAAGTTTCCAAGCCAGAAACATGTACTTTGGTGAAGTCTATAGTAGCAAGGCAGTTTCTTGTGGTTTTCATCACTAGTTGGTCAGAAAACAGCATCATGTCACTTTTAGCGATTTCAGGACCTGAAAAGCATTTTGAGAGCATGTTGTCACTTTGGCTGTTACTTTTGAGCAGAAGCACTCAGAAACAAGTTCCAAGCCAGAAACATGTACTTTGGTGAAGTCTATAGTAGCAAGGCAGTTTCTTGTGGTTTTCATCACTAGTTGCTCAGAAAACAGCAACATGTCACTTTTAGTGTTTTCAGGGCCCGAAAAGCATTTTGACAGCATGTTGTCACTTAGGCTGTTACTTTTGACCAGAAGCACTCAGAAACAAGTTTCCAAGCCAGAAACATGTACTTTGGTGAAGTCTATAGTAGCAAGGCAGTTTCTTCTGGTTTTCATCACTAGTTGCTCAGAAAACAGCATCATGTCACATTTAGCGTTTTCAGGACCCGAAAAGCATTTTGAGAGCATGTTGTCACTTTGGCTGTTACTTTTGACCAGAAGCACTGAGACACAAATTTCCAAGCCAGAAATATGTGGTTTGGTGAATTCTATAGTAGCAAAGCAGTTTCTTGTGGTTTCCAACACTAGTTGGTCAGAAAACAGCATCATGTCACATTTAGCGTTTTCAGGACCCGAAAAGCATTTTGAGAGCATGTTGTCACTTTGGCTGTTACTTTTGACCAGAAGCACTGAGACACAAATTTCCAAGCCAGGAATATGTGGTTTGGTGAATTCTATAGTAGCAAAGCAGTTTCTTGTGGTTTCCAACACTAGTTGGTCAGAAAACAGCATCATGTCACATTTAGCGTTTTCAGGACCCGAAAAGCATTTTGAGAGCATGTTGTCACTTTGGCTGTTACTTTTGACCAGAAGCACTCACAAACAAGTTTCCAAGCCAGAAACATGTGGTTTGGTGAATTCCATAGTAGTGAGGCAGTTTCCTCTGGTTTCCATCACTAGTTGCTCAGAAAACAGCAACATGTCACTTTTAGTGTTTTCAGGGCCCGAAAAGCATTTTGACAGCATGTTGTCACTTAGGCTGTTACTTTTGTCCAGAAGCACTCAGAAACAAGTTTCCAAGCCAGAAACATGTACTTTGGTGAAGTCTATAGTAGCAAGGCAGTTTCTTCTGGTTTTCATCACTAGTTGCTCAGAAACAGCAACATGTCACTTTTAGTGTTTTCAGGGCCCGAAAAGCATTTTGACAGCATGTTGTCACTTAGGCTGTTACTTTTGTCCAGAAGCACTCAGAAACAAGTTTCCAAGCCAGAAACATGTACTTTGGTGAAGTCTATAGTAGCAAGGCAGTTTCTTGTGGTTTTCATCACTAGTTGGTCAGAAAACAGCATCATGTCACTTTTAGCGATTTCAGGACCTGAAAAAGCATTTTGAGAGCATGTTGTCACTTTGGCTGTTACTTTTGAGCAGAAGCACTCAGAAACAAGTTTCCAAGCCAGAACATGTACTTTGGTGAAGTCTATAGTAGCAAGGCAGTTTCTTGTGGTTTTCATCACTAGTTGCTCAGAAAACAGCAACATGTCACTTTTAGTGTTTTCAGGGCCCGAAAGCATTTTGACAGCATGTTGTCACTTAGGCTGTTACTTTTGTCCAGAAGCACTCAGAAACAAGTTTCCAAGCCAGAAACATGTACTTTGGTGAAGTCTATAGTAGCAAGGCAGTTTCTTCTGGTTTTCATCACTAGTTGGTCAGAAAACAGCATCATGTCACTTTTAGCGATTTCAGGACCTGAAAAGCATTTTGAGACCTGAAAAAGCATTTTGAGAGCATGTTGTCACTTTGGCTGTTACTTTTGAGCAGAAGCACTCAGAAACAAGTTTCCAAGCCAGAAACATGTACTTTGGTGAAGTCTATAGTAGCAAGGCAGTTTCTTGTGGTTTTCATCACTAGTTGCTCAGAAAACAGCAACATGTCACTTTTAGTGTTTTCAGGGCCCGAAAAGCATTTTGACAGCATGTTGTCACTTAGGCTGTTACTTTTGTCAGAAGCACTCAGAACAAGTTTCCAAGCCAGAAACATGTACTTTGGTGAAGTCTATAGTAGCAAGGCAGTTTCTTCTGTTTTCATCACTAGTTGCTCAGAAAACAGCATCATGTCACATTTAGCGTTTTCAGGACCCGAAAAGCATTTTGAGAGCATGTTGTCACTTTGGCTGTTACTTTTGACCAGAAGCACTGAGACACAAATTTCCAAGCCAGAAATATGTGGTTTGGTGAATTCTATAGTAGCAAAGCAGTTTCTTGTGGTTTCCAACACTAGTTGGTCAGAAAACAGCATCATGTCACATTAGCGTTTTCAGGACCCGAAAAGCATTTGTAGAGCATGTTGTCACTTTGGCTGTTACTTTTGACCAGAAGCACTGAGACACAAATTTCCAAGCCAGAAATATGTGGTTTGGTGAATTCTATAGTAGCCAAAGCAGTTTCTTGTGGTTTCCAACACTAGTTGGTCAGAAAACAGCATCATGTCACATTTAGCGTTTTCAGGACCCGAAAAGCATTTTGAGAGCATGTTGTCACTTTGGCTGTTACTTTGACCAGAAGCACTCACAAACAAGTTTCCAAGCCAGAAACATGTGTTTGGTGAATTCCATAGTAGTGAGGCAGTTTCCTCTGGTTTCCATCACTAGTTGGTCAGAAAACATCGTCATGTCGCTTTTAGTGTTTTCAGGCTCCGAAAAGTATTTTGAGAGCATGTTGTCATTTAGGCTGTTACTTTTGACCAGAAGCACTCACAAACAAGTTTCCAAGCCAGAAACATGTGGTTTGGAGAATTCTATAGTAGCAAGGCAGTTTCTTGTGGTTTCCATCACTAGTTGGTCAGAAAACAGCATCATGTCACTTTTAGCGTTTTCAGGACCCGAAAAGCATTTTGAGAGCATGTTGTCACTTTGGCTGTTACTTTTGACCAGAAGCACTCACAAACAAGTTTCCAAGCCAGAAACATGTACTTTGGTGAAGTCTATAGTAGCAAGGCAGTTTCTTGTGGTTTTCATCACTAGTTGCTCAGAAAACAGCAACATGTCACTTTTAGTGTTTTCAGGGCCCGAAAAGCATTTTGACAGCATGTTGTCACTTAGGCTGTTACTTTTGTCCAGAAGCACTCAGAAACAAGTTTCAAGCCAGAAACATGTACTTTGGTGAAGTCTATAGTAGCAAGGCAGTTTCTTGTGGTTTTCATCACTAGTTGCTCAGAAAACAGCAACATGTCACTTTTAGTGTTTTCAGGGCCCGAAAAGCATTTTGACAGCATGTTGTCACTTAGGCTGTTACTTTTGACCAGAAGCACTCACAAACAAGTTTCCAAGCCAGAAACATGTACTTTGGTGAAGTCTATAGTAGCAAGGCAGTTTCTTCTGTTTTCATCACTAGTTGCTCATAAACAGCATCATGTCACATTGGCTGTTTTAGCGTTTTCAGGACCCGAAAAGCATTTTGAGAGCATGTTGTCACTTTGGCTGTTACTTTTGACCAGAAGCACTGAGACACAAATTTCCAAGCCAGAAATATGTGGTTTGGTGAAGTCTATAGTAGCAAGGCAGTTTCTTGTGGTTTTCATCACTAGTTGCTCAGAAAACAGCAACATGTCACTTTTAGTGTTTTCAGGGCCCGAAAAGCATTTTGACAGCATGTTGTCACTTAGGCTGTTACTTTTGTCCAGAAGCACTCAGAAACAAGTTTCCAAGCCAGAAACATGTACTTTGGTGAAGTCTATAGTAGCAAGGCAGTTTCTTGTGGTTTTCATCACTAGTTGCTCAGAAAACAGCAACATGTCACTTTTAGTGTTTTCAGGGCCCGAAAAGCATTTTGACAGCATGTTGTCACTTAGGCTGTTACTTTTGACCAGAAGCACTCACAAACAAGTTTCCAAGCCAGAAACATGTGGTTTGGTGAATTCCATAGTAGTGAGGCAGTTTCCTCTGGTTTCCATCACTAGTTGGTCAGAAAACATCGTCATGTCGCTTTTAGTGTTTTCAGGCTCCGAAAAGTATTTTGAGAGCATGTTGTCATTTAGGCTGTTACTTTTGACCAGAAGCACTCACAAACAAGTTTCCAAGCCAGAAACATGTGGTTTGGAGAATTCTATAGTAGCAAGGCAGTTTCTTGTG
>NW_027556837.1:0-31817 GCF_041903045.1 Epinephelus lanceolatus | reverse complement strand
GATGAAAACCACAAGAAACTGCCTTGCTACCTATAGACTTCAGCAAAGTACATGTTTCTGGCTTGGAAACTTGTTTCTGAGTGCTTCTGGACAAAAGTACAGCCTAAGTGACAACATGCTGTCAAAATGCTTTTCGGGCCTGAAACACTAAAAGTGACATGTTGCTGTTTTTCTGACCAACTAGTGGATGAAAACCACAAGAACTGCCTTGCTACTATAGACTTCAGCAAAGTACATGTTTCTGGCTTGGAAACTTGGTTTCTGAGTGCTTCTGGACAAAAGTAACAGCCTAAGTGACAACATGCTGTCAAAATGCTTTTCAGGCCCTGAAAACACTAAAAGTGACATGTTGCTGTTTTCTGAGCAACTAGTGATGAAAACAAGAAGAAACTGCCTTGGCTACTATAGACTTCACAAAGTACATGTTTCTGGCTTGGAAACTTGTTTCTGAGTGCTTCTGGACAAAAGTAACAGCCTCAGTGACAACATGCTGTCAAAATGCTTTCAGGGCCTGAAAACACTAAAAGTGACATGTTGCTGTTTTCTGACCAACTAGTGATGAAAACCACAAGAAACTGCCTTGCTACTATAGACTTCAGCAAAGTACATGTTTCTGGCTTGAAACTTGTTTCTGAGTGCTTCTGGGACAAAAGTAACAGCCTAAGTGACAACATGCTGTCAAAATGGCTTTTCTGGCCCTGAAAACACTAAAGTGACATGTTGCTGTTTTCTGACCAACTAGTGATGAAAACCACAAGAAACTGCCTTGCTACTATAGACTTCAGCAAAGTACATGTTTCTGGCTTGGAAACTTTTTTCTGAGTGCTTTCGGACAAAAGTAACAGCCTAAGTGACAACATGCTGTCAAAATGCTTTTCGGGCCCTGAAACACTAAAGTGACATGTTGCTGTTTTCTGAGCAACTAGTGATGAAAACCACAAGAAACTGCCTTGCTACTGTAGACTTCAGCAAAGTACATGTTTCTTGGCTTGGAAACTTGTTTCTGAGTGCTTCTGGACAAAAGTAACAGCCTCAGTGACAACATGCTGTCAAAATGCTTTTCGGGCCCTGAAAACACTAAAAGTGACATGTTGCTGTTTTCTGAGCAACTAGTGATGAAAACCACAAGAAACTGCCTTGCTACTATAGACTTCAGCAAAGTACATGTTTCTGGCTTGGAAACTTGTTTCTGAGTGCTTCTGGACAAAAGTAACAGCCTAAGTGACAACATGCTGTCAAAATGCTTTCGGGCCCTGAAAACACTAAAAGTGACATGTTGCTGTTTTCTGACCAACTAGTGATGAAAACCACAAGAAACTGCCTTGCTACTATAGACTTCAGCAAAGTACATGTTTCTGGCTTGGAACTTGTTTCTGAGTGCTTCTGGACAAAAGTAACAGCCTAAGTGACAACATGCTGTCAAAATGCTTTTCGGGCCCTGAAAACACTAAAAGTGACATGTTGCTGTTTTCTGAGCAACTAGTGATGAAGAAACCACAAGAAACTTGCCTTGCTACTGTAGACTTCACCAAAGTACATGTTTCTGGCTTGGAACTTGTTTCTGAGTGCTTCTGGACAAAAGTAACAGCCTCAGTGACAACATGCTGTCAAAATGCTTTTTCGGCCCTGAAAACACTAAAAGTGACATGTTGCTGTTTTCTGAGCAACTAGTGATGAAACCACAAGAAACTGCCTTGCTACTATAGACTTCAGCAAAGTACATGTTTTCTGGCTTGGAAACTTGTTTCTGAGTGCTTCTGGACAAAAGTAACAGCCTAAGTGACAACATGCTGTCAAAATGCTTTTCGGGCCCTGAAAACACTAAAAGTGACATGTTGCTGCTTTCTGACCAACTAGTGATGAAAACCACAAGAAACTGCCTTGCTACTATAGACTTCAGCAAAGTACATGTTTCTGGCTTGGAAACTTGTTTCTGAGTGCTTCTGGACAAAAGTAACAGCTAAGTGACAACATGCTGTCAAAATGCTTTTCAGGGCCCTGAAAACACTAAAAGTGACATGTTGCTGTTTTCTGAGCAAATAGTGATGAAAACCACAAGAAACTGCCTTGCTACTATAGACTCAGCAAAGTACATGTTTCTGGCTTGGAAACTTGTTTCTGAGTGCTTCTGGACAAAAGTAACAGCCTCAGTGACAACATGCTGTCAAAATGCTTTTCGGGCCCTGAAAACACTAAAAGTGACATGTTGCTGTTTTCTGAGCAACTAGTGATGAAAACCACAAGAAACTGCCTTGCTACTATAGACTTCAGCAAAGTACATGTTTCTGGCTTGGAAACTTGTTTCTGAGTGCTTCTGGACAAAAGTAACAGCCCTAAGTGACAACATGCTGTCAAAATGCTTTTCGGGCCCTGAAAACACTAAAAGTGACATGTTGCTGTTTTCTGACCAACTAGTGATGAAAACCACAAGGAAACTGCCTTGCTACTATAGACTTCAGCAAAGTACATGTTTCTGGCTTGGAAACTTGTTTCAGAGTGCTTCTGACCAATGTAACAGCCTAAGTGACAACATGCTGTCAAAATGCTTTTCGGGGCCCTGAAAACACTAAAAGTGACATGTTGCTGTTTTCTGAGCAACTAGTGATGAAAACCACAAGAAACCTGCCTTGCTACTATAGCTTCACCAAAGTACATGTTTCTGGCTTGGAAACTTGTTTCTGAGTGCTTCTGGACAAAATTAACAGCCTAAGTGACAACATGCCTGTCAAAATGCTTTTCGGGCCCTGAAAAGCACTAAAAGTGACATGTTGCTGCTTTCTGACCAACTAGTGATGAAAACCACAAGAAACTGCCTTGCTACTATAGACTCAGCAAAGTACATGTTTCTGGCTTGGAAACTTGTTTCTGAGTGCTTCTGGACAAAAGTAACAGCCTAAGTGACAACATGCTGTCAAAATGCTTTTCGGGCCCTGAAAACACTAAAGTGACATGTTGCTGTTTTCTGAGCAACTAGTGATGAAAACACAAGAAACTGCCTTGCTACTATAGACTTCAGCAAAGTACATGTTTCTGGCTTGGAAACTTGTTTCTGAGTGCTTCTGGACAAAAAGTAAACAGCCTAAGTGACAACATGCTGTCAAAAATGCTTTTCGGGCCCTGAAAACACTAAAAGTGACATGTTGCTGCTTTCTGAGACAATCTAGTGATGAAAACCAGAAGAAACTGCCTTGCTAACTATAGACTTCAGCAAAGTACATGTTCTGGCTTGGAAACTTGTTTCTGAGTGCTTCTGGACCAAAGTAACAGCCTCAGTGACAAAATGCTGTCAAAATGCTTTTCGGGCCCTGAAAACACTAAAAGTGACATGTTGCTGTTTCTGAGCAACTAGTGATGAAAACCACAAGAAACTGCCTTGCTACTATAGACTTCAGCAAAGTACATGTTTCTGGCTTGGAAACTTGTTTCTGAGTGCTTCTGGACAAAAGTAACAGCCTCAGTGACAACATGCTGTCAAAATGCTTTTCGGGGCCCTGAAAACACTAAAAGTGACATGTTGCTGTTTTCTGACCAACTAGTGATGAAAACCACAAGAAACTGCCTTGCTACCTATAGACTTCAGCAAAGTACATGTTTCTGCTTGAGAACTTGTTTCTGACGTGCTTCTGGACAAAGTACAGCCTAAGTGACAACATGCTGTCAAATGCTTTTCGGGCCCTGAAAACACTAAAGTGACATGTTGCTGTTTCTGACCAACTAGTGATGAAAACCAGAGGAAAGTGCCTTGCTACTTATCGAATTACCGGAACCACAAAATGTTCCTGGCTTGGAAATCTCAAAATGCTTTTTCGGGGCCTGAAAAATACTAAAAGTGACATGATGCTGTTTTCTGACCCACTAATGAGGGAACCAGAGGAAACTGCCTTGCTACGATAGAATTCAACAAACCACATGTTTCTGGCTTGGAAACTTGTTTCTGAGTGCTTCTGGTGAAAAGTAACAGCCTAAGTGACAACATGCTTCTCAAAATGCTGTTCGACCCCTGAAAACACTAAAAGTGGACATGATGCTGTTTTCTAACCAACTAGTGATGGAAACCAGAAGAAATTGCCTTGCTACTATAGAATTCACGCAAACTCACATGTTTCTGGCTTGGAAACTTGTTTCTGAGTGTTTCTGGTGAAAAGTAACAGCCTAAGTGACAACATGCTGTCAAAATGCTTTTCGGCGGGCCCTGAAACACTAAAAGTGACATGTTGCTGTTTTCTGACCAACTAGTGATGAAAACCAGAAGAAACTGCCTTGCTACTATAGACTTCACCAAAGTACAATGTTTCTGGCTTGGAAACTCGTTTCTGAGTGCTTCTGGACAAAAGCAACAGCCTAAGTGACAACATGCTGTCAAAATGCTTTTCGGGCCCTGAAAACACTAAAAGTGACATGTTGCTGTTTTCTGACCAACTAGTGATGAAAACCAGAGGAAAGTGCCTTGCTACTATCGAATTGCCGGAACACATGTTCCTGGCTTGGAAATCTCAAAATGCTTTTCGGGGCCTGGAAAATACTAAAAGTGACATGATGCTGTTTTCTGACCAACTAATGAGGGAAACCAGAGGAAACTGCCTTGCTACTATAGACTTCACCAAAGTACATGTTTCTGGCTTGGAAACTCGTTTCTGAGTGCTTCTGGACAAAAGTAACAGCCTAAGTGACAACATGCTGTCAAAATGCTTTTCGGGCCCTGAAAACACTAAAAGTGACATGTTGCTGTTTTCTGACCATACTAGTGATGAAAACCACAAGAAACTGCCTTGCTACTGTAGACTTCAGCAAAGTACATGTTTCTGGCTTGGAACTTGTTTCTGAGTGCTTCTGGACAAAAGTAACAGCCTCAGTGACAACATGCTGTCAAAATGCTTTTCGGGCCCTGAAAACACTAAAAGTGACATGTTGCTGTTTTCTGAGCAACTAGTGATGAAACCACAAGAAACTGCCTTGCTACTATAGACTTCAGCAAAGTACATGTTTCTGGCTTGGAAACTTGTTTCTGAGTGCTTCTGGACAAAAGTAACAGCCTAAGTGACAACATGCTGTCAAAATGCTTTTCGGGCCCTGAAAACACTAAAAGTGACATGTTGCTGTTTTCTGAGCAACTAGTGATGAAAACCACAAGAAACTGCCTTGCTACTGTAGACTTCAGCAAAGTACAATGTTTCTGGCTTGGAAACTTGTTTCTGAGTGCTTCTGGACAAAAGTAACAGCCTCAGTGACAACATGCTGTCAAAATGCTTTTCGGGCCCTGAAAACACTAAAGTGACATGTTGCTGTTTTCTGACCAACTAGTGATGAAAACCACAAGAAACTGCCTTGCTACTATAGACTTCAGCAAAGTACATGTTTCTGGCTTGGAAACTTGTTCTGAGTGCTTCTGGACAAAAGTAACAGCCTAAGTGACAACATGCTGTCAAAATGCTTTTCGGGCCCTGAAAACACTAAAAGTGACATGTTGCTGTTTTCTGAGCAACTAGTGATGAAAACCACAAGAAACTGCCTTGCTACTGTAGACTTCAGCAAAGTACATGTTTCTGGCTTGGAAACTTGTTTCTGAGTGCTTCTGGACAAAAGTAACAGCCTCAGTGACAACATGCTGTCAAAATGCTTTTCGGGCCCTGAAAACACTAAAAGTGACATGGTTGCTGCTTTCTGACCAACTAGTGATGAAACCCACAAGAAGAACTGCCTTGCTACTATAGACTTCAGCAAAGTACATGTTTCTGGCTTGGAAACTTGTTTCTGAGTGCTTCTGGACAAAAGTAACAGCCTAAGTGACAACATGCTGTCAAAATGCTTTTCGGCCCTGAAACACTAAAGTGACATGTTGCTGTTTTCTGACCAACTAGTGGATGAAAACCACAAGAAACTGCCTTGCTACTATAGACTTCAGCAAAGTACATGTTTCTGGCTTGGAAACTTGTTTCTGAGTGCTTCTGGAGCAAAAGTAACAGCCTCAGTGACAACATGCTGTCAAAAATGCTTTTCGGGCCCTGAAAACACTAAAAGTGACATGTTGCTGTTTTCTGAGCAACTAGTGATGAAAACCAACAAGAAACTGCCTTGCTACTATAGACTTCAGCAAAGTACATGTTTCTGGCTTGGAAACTTGTTTCTGAGTGCTCTGGACCAAAGTAACAGCCTAAGTGACAACATGCTGTCAAAATGCTTTTCGGGCCCTGAAAACACTAAAAGTGACATGTTGCTGTTTTCTGAGCAACTAGTGATGAAAACCACAAGAAGACTGCCTTGCTACTATAGACTTCACCAAGTACATGTTCTGGCTTGGAAACTTGTTTCTGAGTGCTCTGGACAAAAGTAACAGCCTAAGTGACAACATGCTGTCAAAATGCTTTTCGGGCCCTGAAAACACTAAAAGTGACATGTTGCTGCTTTCTGACCAACTAGTGATGAAAACCACAAGAAACTGCCTTGCTACTATAGACTTCAGCAAAGTACATGTTTCTTCGGCTTGGAAACTTGTTTCTGAGTGCTTCTGGACAAAAGTAACAGCCTAAGTGACAACATCTGTCAAAATGCTTTTCGGGCCCTGAAAACACTAAAAGTGACATGTTGCTGTTTTCTGACCAACTAGTGATGAAAACCACAAGAAACTGCCTTGCTACTATAGACTTCAGCAAAGTACATGTTTCTGGCTTGGAAACTTGTTTCTGAGTGCTTCTGGACAAAAGTAACAGCCTAAGTGACAACATGCTGTCAAAATGCTTTTCGGGCCCTGAAAACACTAAAAGTGACATGTTGCTGTTTTCTGAGCAACTAGTGATGAAAACCACAAGAAACTGCCTTGCTACTATAGACTTCAGCAAAGTACATGTTTCTGGCTTGGAAACTTGTTTCTGAGTGCTTCTGGACAAAAGTAACAGCCTCAGTGACAACATGCTGTCAAAATGCTTTTCGGGCCCTGAAAACACTAAAAGTGACATGTTGCTGTTTTCTGACCAACTAGTGATGAAAACCACAAGAAACTGCCTTGCTACTATAGACTTCAGCAAAGTACATGTTTCTGCTTGGAAACTTGTTTCTGAGTGCTTCTGGACAAAAGTAACAGCCTCAGTGACAACATGCTGTCAAAATGCTTTTCGGGCCCTGAAAACACTAAAAGTGACATGTTGCTGTTTTCTGAGACAACTAGTGATGAAAACCACAAGAAACTGCCTTGCTACTATAGACTTCAGCAAAGTACATGTTTCTGGCTTGGAAACTTGTTTCTGAGTGCTTCTGGACCAAAGTAACAGCCTAAGTGACAACATGATGTCAAAATGCTTTTCGGGCCCTGAAACACTAAAAGTGACATGTTGCTGTTTCTGAGCAACTAGTGATGAAAACCACAAGAAACTGCCTTGCTACTATAGACTTCACCAAAGTACATGTTTCTGGCTTGGAAACTTGTTTCTGAGTGCTCTGGACAAAAGTAACAGCCTAAGTGACAACATGCTGTCAAAATGCTTTTCGGGCCCTGAAAACACTAAAAGTGACATGTTGCTGCTTTCTGACCAACTAGTGATGAAACCACAAGAAAACTGCCTTGCTACTATAGACTTCAGCAAAGTACATGTTTCCTGGCTTGGAAACTTGTTTCTGAGTGCTTCTGGACAAAAGTAACAGCCTAAGTGACAACATGCTGTCAAAATGCTTTTCGGGCCCTGAAAACACTAAAAGTGACATGTTGCTGTTTTCTGACCAACTAGTGATGAAAACCACAAGAAACTGCCTTGCTACTGTAGACTTCAGCAAAGTACATGTTCTGGCTTGGAAACTTGTTTCTGAGTGCTTCTGGACAAAAGTAACAGCCTCAGTGACAACATGCTGTCAAAATGCTTTTCGGGCCCTGAAAACACTAAAAGTGACATGTTGCTGTTTTCTGAGCAACTAGTGATGAAAACCACAAGAAACTGCCTTGCTACTATAGACTTCAGCAAAGTACATGTTTCTGGCTTGGAAACTTGTTTCTGAGTGCTTCTGGACAAAAGTAACAGCCTCAGTGACAACATGCTGTCAAAATGCTTTTCGGGCCCTGAAAACACTAAAAGTGACATGTTGCTGTTTTCTGAGCAACTAGTGATGAAAACCACAAGAAACTGCCTTGCTACTGTAGACTTCAGCAAAGTACATGTTTCTGGCTTGGAAACTTGTTTCTGAGTGCTTCTGGACAAAAGTAACAGCCTCAGTGACAACATGCTGTCAAAATGCTTTTCGGGCCCTGAAAACACTAAAAGTGACATGTTGCTGTTTTCTGACCAACTAGTGATGAAAACCACAAGAAACTGCCTTGCTACTATAGACTTCAGCAAAGTACATGTTTCTGGCTTGGAAACTTGTTTCTGAGTGCTTCTGGACAAAAGTAACAGCCTAAGTGACAACATGCTGTCAAAATGCTTTTCGGGCCCTGAAAACACTAAAAGTGACATGTTGCTGTTTTCTCTGAGCAACTAGTGATGAAAACCACAAGAAACTGCCTTGCTACTGTAGACTTCAGCAAAGTACATGTTTCTGGCTTGGAAACTTGTTTCTGAGTGCTTCTGGACAAAAGTAACAGCCTCAGTGACAACATGCTGTCAAAATGCTTTTCGGGCCCTGAAAACACTAAAAGTGACATGTTGCTGTTTTCTGACCAACTAGTGATGAAAACCACAAGAAACTGCCTTGCTACTATAGACTTCAGCAAAGTACATGTTTCTGGCTTGGAAACTTGTTTCTGAGTGCTTCTGGACAAAAGTAACAGCCTCAGTGACAACATGCTGTCAAAATGCTTTTCGGGCCCTGAAAAACACTAAAAGTGACATGTTGCTGTTTTCTGAGCAACTAGTGATGAAAACCACAAGAAACTGCCTTGCTACTATAGACTTCAGCAAAGTACATGTTTCTGGCTTGGAAACTTGTTTCTGAGTTGCTTCTGGACCAAAGTAACAGCCTAAGTGACAACATGCTGTCAAAATGCTTTTCGGGCCCTGAAAACACTAAAAGTGACATGTTGCTGTTTTCTGAGCAACTAGTGATGAAAACCACAAGAAACTGGCCTTGCTACTATAGACTTCACCAAGTACATGTTTCTGGCTTGGAAACTTGTTTCTGAGTGCTTCTGGACAAAAGTAACAGCCTAAGTGACAACATGCTGTCAAAATGCTTTTCGGGCCCTGAAAACACTAAAAGTGACATGTTGCTGCTTTCTGACCAACTAGTGATGAAAACCACAAGAAACTGCCTTGCTACTATAGACTTCAGCAAAGTACATGTTTCTGGCTTGGAAACTTGTTTCTGAGTGCTTCTGGACAAAAGTAACAGCCTAAGTGACAACATGCTGTCAAAATGCTTTTCGGGCCCTGAAAACACTAAAAGTGACATGTTGCTGTTTTCTGACCAACTAGTGATGAAAACCACAAGAAACTGCCTTGCTACTATAGACTTCAGCAAAGTACATGTTTCTGGCTTGGAAACTTGTTTCTGAGTGCTTCTGGACAAAAGTAACAGCCTAAGTGACAACATGCTGTCAAAATGCTTTTCAGGCCCTGAAAACACTAAAAGTGACATGTTGCTGTTTTCTGAGCAACTAGTGATGAAAACCAGAAGAAACTGCCTTGCTACTATAGACTTCACCAAAGTACATGTTTCTGGCTTGGAAACTTGTTTCTGAGTGCTTCTGGACAAAAGTAACAGCCTAAGTGACAACATGCTGTCAAAATGCTTTTCGGGCCCTGAAAACACTAAAAGTGACATGTTGCTGCTTTCTGACCAACTAGTGATGAAAACCACAAGAAACTGCCTTGCTACTATAGACTTCAGCAAAGTACATGTTTCTGGCTTGGAAACTTGTTTCTGAGTGCTTCTGGACAAAAGTAACAGCCTAAGTGACAACATGCTGTCAAAATGCTTTTCGGGCCCTGAAAACACTAAAAGTGACATGTTGCTGTTTTCTGACCAACTAGTGATGAAAACCACAAGAAACTGCCTTGCTACTATAGACTTCAGCAAAGTACATGTTTCTGGCTTGGAAACTTGTTTCTGAGTGCTTCTGGACAAAAGTAACAGCCTAAGTGACAACATGCTGTCAAAATGCTTTTCAGGCCCTGAAAACACTAAAAGTGACATGTTGCTGTTTTCTGACCAACTAGTGATGAAAACCAGAAGAAACTGCCTTGCTACTATAGACTTCACCAAAGTACATGTTTCTGGCTTGGAAACTTGTTTCTGAGTGCTTCTGGACAAAAGTAACAGCCTCAGTGACAACATGCTGTCAAAATGCTTTTCGGGCCCTGAAAACACTAAAAGTGACATGTTGCTGTTTTCTGAGCAACTAGTGATGAAAACCACAAGAAACTGCCTTGCTACTATAGACTTCAGCAAAGTACATGTTTCTGGCTTGGAAACTTGTTTCTGAGTGCTTCTGGACCAAAGTAACAGCCTAAGTGACAACATGCTGTCAAAATGCTTTTCGGGCCCTGAAAACACTAAAAGTGACATGTTGCTGTTTTCTGAGCAACTAGTGATGAAAACCACAAGAAACTGCCTTGCTACTATAGACTTCACCAAAGTACATGTTTCTGGCTTGGAAACTTGTTTCTGAGTGCTTCTGGACAAAAGTAACAGCCTAAGTGACAACATGCTGTCAAAATGCTTTTCGGGCCCTGAAAACACTAAAAGTGACATGTTGCTGCTTTCTGACCAACTAGTGATGAAAACCACAAGAAACTGCCTTGCTACTATAGACTTCAGCAAAGTACATGTTTCTGGCTTGGAAACTTGTTTCTGAGTGCTTCTGGACAAAAGTAACAGCCTAAGTGACAACATGCTGTCAAAATGCTTTTCGGGCCCTGAAAACACTAAAAGTGACATGTTGCTGTTTTCTGACCAACTAGTGATGAAAACCACAAGAAACTGCCTTGCTACTATAGACTTCAGCAAAGTACATGTTTCTGGCTTGGAAACTTGTTTCTGAGTGCTTCTGGACAAAAGTAACAGCCTAAGTGACAACATGCTGTCAAAATGCTTTTCAGGCCCTGAAAACACTAAAAGTGACATGTTGCTGTTTTCTGAGCAACTAGTGATGAAAACCAGAAGAAACTGCCTTGCTACTATAGACTTCACCAAAGTACATGTTTCTGGCTTGGAAACTTGTTTCTGAGTGCTTCTGGACAAAAGTAACAGCCTAAGTGACAACATGCTGTCAAAATGCTTTTCGGGCCCTGAAAACACTAAAAGTGACATGTTGCTGCTTTCTGACCAACTAGTGATGAAAACCACAAGAAACTGCCTTGCTACTATAGACTTCAGCAAAGTACATGTTTCTGGCTTGGAAACTTGTTTCTGAGTGCTTCTGGACAAAAGTAACAGCCTAAGTGACAACATGCTGTCAAAATGCTTTTCGGGCCCTGAAAACACTAAAAGTGACATGTTGCTGTTTTCTGACCAACTAGTGATGAAAACCACAAGAAACTGCCTTGCTACTATAGACTTCAGCAAAGTACATGTTTCTGGCTTGGAAACTTGTTTCTGAGTGCTTCTGGACAAAAGTAACAGCCTAAGTGACAACATGCTGTCAAAATGCTTTTCAGGCCCTGAAAACACTAAAAGTGACATGTTGCTGTTTTCTGAGCAACTAGTGATGAAAACCAGAAGAAACTGCCTTGCTACTATAGACTTCACCAAAGTACATGTTTCTGGCTTGGAAACTTGTTTCTGAGTGCTTCTGGACAAAAGTAACAGCCTCAGTGACAACATGCTGTCAAAATGCTTTTCGGGCCCTGAAAACACTAAAAGTGACATGTTGCTGTTTTCTGACCAACTAGTGATGAAAACCACAAGAAACTGCCTTGCTACTATAGACTTCAGCAAAGTACATGTTTCTGGCTTGGAAACTTGTTTCTGAGTGCTTCTGGACAAAAGTAACAGCCTAAGTGACAACATGCTGTCAAAATGCTTTTCGGGCCCTGAAAACACTAAAAGTGACATGTTGCTGTTTTCTGACCAACTAGTGATGAAAACCACAAGAAACTGCCTTGCTACTATAGACTTCAGCAAAGTACATGTTTCTGGCTTGGAAACTTGTTTCTGAGTGCTTCTGGACAAAAGTAACAGCCTAAGTGACAACATGCTGTCAAAATGCTTTTCGGGCCCTGAAAACACTAAAAGTGACATGTTGCTGTTTTCTGAGCAACTAGTGATGAAAACCACAAGAAACTGCCTTGCTACTGTAGACTTCAGCAAAGTACATGTTTCTGGCTTGGAAACTTGTTTCTGAGTGCTTCTGGACAAAAGTAACAGCCTCAGTGACAACATGCTGTCAAAATGCTTTTCGGGCCCTGAAAACACTAAAAGTGACATGTTGCTGTTTTCTGAGCAACTAGTGATGAAAACCACAAGAAACTGCCTTGCTACTATAGACTTCAGCAAAGTACATGTTTCTGGCTTGGAAACTTGTTTCTGAGTGCTTCTGGACAAAAGTAACAGCCTAAGTGACAACATGCTGTCAAAATGCTTTTCGGGCCCTGAAAACACTAAAAGTGACATGTTGCTGTTTTCTGACCAACTAGTGATGAAAACCACAAGAAACTGCCTTGCTACTATAGACTTCAGCAAAGTACATGTTTCTGGCTTGGAAACTTGTTTCTGAGTGCTTCTGGACAAAAGTAACAGCCTAAGTGACAACATGCTGTCAAAATGCTTTTCGGGCCCTGAAAACACTAAAAGTGACATGTTGCTGTTTTCTGAGCAACTAGTGATGAAAACCACAAGAAACTGCCTTGCTACTGTAGACTTCAGCAAAGTACATGTTTCTGGCTTGGAAACTTGTTTCTGAGTGCTTCTGGACAAAAGTAACAGCCTCAGTGACAACATGCTGTCAAAATGCTTTTCGGGCCCTGAAAACACTAAAAGTGACATGTTGCTGTTTTCTGAGCAACTAGTGATGAAAACCACAAGAAACTGCCTTGCTACTATAGACTTCAGCAAAGTACATGTTTCTGGCTTGGAAACTTGTTTCTGAGTGCTTCTGGACAAAAGTAACAGCCTAAGTGACAACATGCTGTCAAAATGCTTTTCGGGCCCTGAAAACACTAAAAGTGACATGTTGCTGTTTTCTGACCAACTAGTGATGAAAACCACAAGAAACTGCCTTGCTACTATAGACTTCAGCAAAGTACATGTTTCTGGCTTGGAAACTTGTTTCTGAGTGCTTCTGGACAAAAGTAACAGCCTAAGTGACAACATGCTGTCAAAATGCTTTTCGGGCCCTGAAAACACTAAAAGTGACATGTTGCTGTTTTCTGACCAACTAGTGATGAAAACCACAAGAAACTGCCTTGCTACTGTAGACTTCAGCAAAGTACATGTTTCTGGCTTGGAAACTTGTTTCTGAGTGCTTCTGGACAAAAGTAACAGCCTCAGTGACAACATGCTGTCAAAATGCTTTTCGGGCCCTGAAAACACTAAAAGTGACATGTTGCTGTTTTCTGAGCAACTAGTGATGAAAACCACAAGAAACTGCCTTGCTACTATAGACTTCACCAAAGTACATGTTTCTGGCTTGGAAACTTGTTTCTGAGTGCTTCTGGACAAAAGTAACAGCCTAAGTGACAACATGCTGTCAAAATGCTTTTCGGGCCCTGAAAACACTAAAAGTGACATGTTGCTGCTTTCTGACCAACTAGTGATGAAAACCACAAGAAACTGCCTTGCTACTATAGACTTCAGCAAAGTACATGTTTCTGGCTTGGAAACTTGTTTCTGAGTGCTTCTGGACAAAAGTAACAGCCTAAGTGACAACATGCTGTCAAAATGCTTTTCAGGCCCTGAAAACACTAAAAGTGACATGTTGCTGTTTTCTGAGCAACTAGTGATGAAAACCACAAGAAACTGCCTTGCTACTATAGACTTCAGCAAAGTACATGTTTCTGGCTTGGAAACTTGTTTCTGAGTGCTTCTGGACAAAAGTAACAGCCTCAGTGACAACATGCTGTCAAAATGCTTTTCGGGCCCTGAAAACACTAAAAGTGACATGTTGCTGTTTTCTGAGCAACTAGTGATGAAAACCACAAGAAACTGCCTTGCTACTATAGACTTCAGCAAAGTACATGTTTCTGGCTTGGAAACTTGTTTCTGAGTGCTTCTGGACAAAAGTAACAGCCTCAGTGACAACATGCTGTCAAAATGCTTTTCGGGCCCTGAAAACACTAAAAGTGACATGTTGCTGTTTTCTGACCAACTAGTGATGAAAACCACAAGAAACTGCCTTGCTACTATAGACTTCAGCAAAGTACATGTTTCTGGCTTGGAAACTTGTTTCTGAGTGCTTCTGGACCAATGTAACAGCCTAAGTGACAACATGCTGTCAAAATGCTTTTCGGGCCCTGAAAACACTAAAAGTGACATGTTGCTGTTTTCTGAGCAACTAGTGATGAAAACCACAAGAAACTGCCTTGCTACTATAGACTTCACCAAAGTACATGTTTCTGGCTTGGAAACTTGTTTCTGAGTGCTTCTGGACAAAAGTAACAGCCTAAGTGACAACATGCTGTCAAAATGCTTTTCGGGCCCTGAAAACACTAAAAGTGACATGTTGCTGCTTTCTGACCAACTAGTGATGAAAACCACAAGAAACTGCCTTGCTACTATAGACTTCAGCAAAGTACATGTTTCTGGCTTGGAAACTTGTTTCTGAGTGCTTCTGGACAAAAGTAACAGCCTCAGTGACAACATGCTGTCAAAATGCTTTTCGGGCCCTGAAAACACTAAAAGTGACATGTTGCTGTTTTCTGACCAACTAGTGATGAAAACCACAAGAAACTGCCTTGCTACTATAGACTTCAGCAAAGTACATGTTTCTGGCTTGGAAACTTGTTTCTGAGTGCTTCTGGACCAATGTAACAGCCTAAGTGACAACATGCTGTCAAAATGCTTTTCGGGCCCTGAAAACACTAAAAGTGACATGTTGCTGTTTTCTGAGCAACTAGTGATGAAAACCACAAGAAACTGCCTTGCTACTATAGACTTCACCAAAGTACATGTTTCTGGCTTGGAAACTTGTTTCTGAGTGCTTCTGGACAAAAGTAACAGCCTAAGTGACAACATGCTGTCAAAATGCTTTTCGGGCCCTGAAAACACTAAAAGTGACATGTTGCTGCTTTCTGACCAACTAGTGATGAAAACCACAAGAAACTGCCTTGCTACTATAGACTTCAGCAAAGTACATGTTTCTGGCTTGGAAACTTGTTTCTGAGTGCTTCTGGACAAAAGTAACAGCCTAAGTGACAACATGCTGTCAAAATGCTTTTCGGGCCCTGAAAACACTAAAAGTGACATGTTGCTGCTTTCTGACCAACTAGTGATGAAAACCAGAAGAAACTGCCTTGCTACTATAGACTTCAGCAAAGTACATGTTTCTGGCTTGGAAACTTGTTTCTGAGTGCTTCTGGACCAAAGTAACAGCCTAAGTGACAAAATGCTGTCAAAATGCTTTTCGGGCCCTGAAAACACTAAAAGTGACATGTTGCTGTTTTCTGAGCAACTAGTGATGAAAACCACAAGAAACTGCCTTGCTACTATAGACTTCAGCAAAGTACATGTTTCTGGCTTGGAAACTTGTTTCTGAGTGCTTCTGGACAAAAGTAACAGCCTCAGTGACAACATGCTGTCAAAATGCTTTTCGGGCCCTGAAAACACTAAAAGTGACATGTTGCTGTTTTCTGACCAACTAGTGATGAAAACCACAAGAAACTGCCTTGCTACTATAGACTTCAGCAAAGTACATGTTTCTGGCTTGGAAACTTGTTTCTGAGTGCTTCTGGACAAAAGTAACAGCCTAAGTGACAACATGCTGTCAAAATGCTTTTCGGGCCCTGAAAACACTAAAAGTGACATGTTGCTGTTTTCTGACCAACTAGTGATGAAAACCAGAGGAAAGTGCCTTGCTACTATCGAATTACCGGAACCACATGTTCCTGGCTTGGAAATCTCAAAATGCTTTTCGGGGCCTGAAAATACTAAAAGTGACATGATGCTGTTTTCTGACCCACTAATGAGGGAAACCAGAGGAAACTGCCTTGCTACGATAGAATTCAACAAACCACATGTTTCTGGCTTGGAAACTTGTTTCTGAGTGCTTCTGGTGAAAAGTAACAGCCTAAGTGACAACATGCTCTCAAAATGCTGTTCGGCCCCTGAAAACACTAAAAGTGACATGATGCTGTTTTCTAACCAACTAGTGATGGAAACCAGAAGAAATTGCCTTGCTACTATAGAATTCACCAAACCACATGTTTCTGGCTTGGAAACTTGTTTCTGAGTGTTTCTGGTGAAAAGTAACAGCCTAAGTGACAACATGCTGTCAAAATGCTTTTCGGGCCCTGAAAACACTAAAAGTGACATGTTGCTGTTTTCTGACCAACTAGTGATGAAAACCAGAAGAAACTGCCTTGCTACTATAGACTTCACCAAAGTACATGTTTCTGGCTTGGAAACTCGTTTCTGAGTGCTTCTGGACAAAAGCAACAGCCTAAGTGACAACATGCTGTCAAAATGCTTTTCGGGCCCTGAAAACACTAAAAGTGACATGTTGCTGTTTTCTGACCAACTAGTGATGAAAACCAGAGGAAAGTGCCTTGCTACTATCGAATTGCCGGAACCACATGTTCCTGGCTTGGAAATCTCAAAATGCTTTTCGGGGCCTGAAAATACTAAAAGTGACATGATGCTGTTTTCTGACCAACTAATGAGGGAAACCAGAGGAAACTGCCTTGCTACTATAGACTTCACCAAAGTACATGTTTCTGGCTTGGAAACTCGTTTCTGAGTGCTTCTGGACAAAAGTAACAGCCTAAGTGACAACATGCTGTCAAAATGCTTTTCGGGCCCTGAAAACACTAAAAGTGACATGTTGCTGTTTTCTGACCAACTAGTGATGAAAACCACAAGAAACTGCCTTGCTACTGTAGACTTCAGCAAAGTACATGTTTCTGGCTTGGAAACTTGTTTCTGAGTGCTTCTGGACAAAAGTAACAGCCTCAGTGACAACATGCTGTCAAAATGCTTTTCGGGCCCTGAAAACACTAAAAGTGACATGTTGCTGTTTTCTGAGCAACTAGTGATGAAAACCACAAGAAACTGCCTTGCTACTATAGACTTCAGCAAAGTACATGTTTCTGGCTTGGAAACTTGTTTCTGAGTGCTTCTGGACAAAAGTAACAGCCTAAGTGACAACATGCTGTCAAAATGCTTTTCGGGCCCTGAAAACACTAAAAGTGACATGTTGCTGTTTTCTGAGCAACTAGTGATGAAAACCACAAGAAACTGCCTTGCTACTGTAGACTTCAGCAAAGTACATGTTTCTGGCTTGGAAACTTGTTTCTGAGTGCTTCTGGACAAAAGTAACAGCCTCAGTGACAACATGCTGTCAAAATGCTTTTCGGGCCCTGAAAACACTAAAAGTGACATGTTGCTGTTTTCTGACCAACTAGTGATGAAAACCACAAGAAACTGCCTTGCTACTATAGACTTCAGCAAAGTACATGTTTCTGGCTTGGAAACTTGTTTCTGAGTGCTTCTGGACAAAAGTAACAGCCTAAGTGACAACATGCTGTCAAAATGCTTTTCGGGCCCTGAAAACACTAAAAGTGACATGTTGCTGTTTTCTGAGCAACTAGTGATGAAAACCACAAGAAACTGCCTTGCTACTGTAGACTTCAGCAAAGTACATGTTTCTGGCTTGGAAACTTGTTTCTGAGTGCTTCTGGACAAAAGTAACAGCCTCAGTGACAACATGCTGTCAAAATGCTTTTCGGGCCCTGAAAACACTAAAAGTGACATGTTGCTGTTTTCTGAGCAACTAGTGATGAAAACCACAAGAAACTGCCTTGCTACTATAGACTTCACCAAAGTACATGTTTCTGGCTTGGAAACTTGTTTCTGAGTGCTTCTGGACAAAAGTAACAGCCTAAGTGACAACATGCTGTCAAAATGCTTTTCGGGCCCTGAAAACACTAAAAGTGACATGTTGCTGCTTTCTGACCAACTAGTGATGAAAACCACAAGAAACTGCCTTGCTACTATAGACTTCAGCAAAGTACATGTTTCTGGCTTGGAAACTTGTTTCTGAGTGCTTCTGGACAAAAGTAACAGCCTAAGTGACAACATGCTGTCAAAATGCTTTTCGGGCCCTGAAAACACTAAAAGTGACATGTTGCTGTTTTCTGACCAATTAGTGATGAAAACCACAAGAAACTGCCTTGCTACTATAGACTTCAGCAAAGTACATGTTTCTGGCTTGGAAACTTGTTTCTGAGTGCTTCTGGACAAAAGTAACAGCCTAAGTGACAACATGCTGTCAAAATGCTTTTCGGGCCCTGAAAACACTAAAAGTGACATGTTGCTGTTTTCTGACCAACTAGTGATGAAAACCACAAGAAACTGCCTTGCTACTATAGACTTCAGCAAAGTACATGTTTCTGGCTTGGAAACTTGTTTCTGAGTGCTTCTGGACAAAAGTAACAGCCTAAGTGACAACATGCTGTCAAAATGCTTTTCAGGCCCTGAAAACACTAAAAGTGACATGTTGCTGTTTTCTGAGCAACTAGTGATGAAAACCACAAGAAACTGCCTTGCTACTATAGACTTCACCAAAGTACATGTTTCTGGCTTGGAAACTTGTTTCTGAGTGCTTCTGGACAAAAGTAACAGCCTCAGTGACAACATGCTGTCAAAATGCTTTTCGGGCCCTGAAAACACTAAAAGTGACATGTTGCTGTTTTCTGAGCAACTAGTGATGAAAACCACAAGAAACTGCCTTGCTACTATAGACTTCAGCAAAGTACATGTTTCTGGCTTGGAAACTTGTTTCTGAGTGCTTCTGGACAAAAGTAACAGCCTCAGTGACAACATGCTGTCAAAATGCTTTTCGGGCCCTGAAAACACTAAAAGTGACATGTTGCTGTTTTCTGAGCAACTAGTGATGAAAACCACAAGAAACTGCCTTGCTACTATAGACTTCAGCAAAGTACATGTTTCTGGCTTGGAAACTTGTTTCTGAGTGCTTCTGGACAAAAGTAACAGCCTCAGTGACAACATGCTGTCAAAATGCTTTTCGGGCCCTGAAAACACTAAAAGTGACATGTTGCTGTTTTCTGACCAACTAGTGATGAAAACCAGAGGAAAGTGCCTTGCTACTATCGAATTACCGGAACCACATGTTCCTGGCTTGGAAATCTCAAAATGCTTTTCGGGGCCTGAAAATACTAAAAGTGACATGATGCTGTTTTCTGACCCACTAATGAGGGAAACCAGAGGAAACTGCCTTGCTACGATAGAATTCAACAAACCACATGTTTCTGGCTTGGAAACTTGTTTCTGAGTGCTTCTGGTGAAAAGTAACAGCCTAAGTGACAACATGCTCTCAAAATGCTGTTCGGCCCCTGAAAACACTAAAAGTGACATGATGCTGTTTTCTAACCAACTAGTGATGGAAACCAGAAGAAATTGCCTTGCTACTATAGAATTCACCAAACCACATGTTTCTGGCTTGGAAACTTGTTTCTGAGTGTTTCTGGTGAAAAGTAACAGCCTAAGTGACAACATGCTGTCAAAATGCTTTTCGGGCCCTGAAAACACTAAAAGTGACATGTTGCTGTTTTCTGACCAACTAGTGATGAAAACCAGAAGAAACTGCCTTGCTACTATAGACTTCACCAAAGTACATGTTTCTGGCTTGGAAACTCGTTTCTGAGTGCTTCTGGACAAAAGCAACAGCCTAAGTGACAACATGCTGTCAAAATGCTTTTCGGGCCCTGAAAACACTAAAAGTGACATGTTGCTGTTTTCTGACCAACTAGTGATGAAAACCAGAGGAAAGTGCCTTGCTACTATCGAATTGCCGGAACCACATGTTCCTGGCTTGGAAATCTCAAAATGCTTTTCGGGGCCTGAAAATACTAAAAGTGACATGATGCTGTTTTCTGACCAACTAATGAGGGAAACCAGAGGAAACTGCCTTGCTACTATAGACTTCACCAAAGTACATGTTTCTGGCTTGGAAACTCGTTTCTGAGTGCTTCTGGACAAAAGTAACAGCCTAAGTGACAACATGCTGTCAAAATGCTTTTCGGGCCCTGAAAACACTAAAAGTGACATGTTGCTGTTTTCTGACCAACTAGTGATGAAAACCAGAAGAAACTGCCTTGCTACTATAGACTTCAGCAAAGTACATGTTTCTGGCTTGGAAACTTGTTTCTGAGTGCTTCTGGTGAAAAGTAACCGCCTAAGTGACAACATGCTGTCAAAATGCTTTTCGGGCCCTGAAAACACTAAAAGTGACATGTTGCTGTTTTCTGACCAACTAGTGATGAAAACCAGAAGAAACTTCTTTGCTGCTATAGAATTCACCAAACCACATGTTTCAAGCTTGGAGACTTTTTTCTGAGTGTTTCTGGTGAAAAGTAACAGCCTAAGTGACAACATGCTGTCAAAATGCTTTTCGGGCCCTGAAAACACTAAAAGTGACATGTTGCTGTATTCTGACCAACTAGTGATGAAAACCAGAAGAAACTGCCTTGCTACTATAGACTTCACCAAAGTACATGTTTCTGGCTTGGAAACTCGTTTCTGAGTGCTTCTGGACAAAAGTAACAGCCTAAGTGACAACATGCTGTCAAAATGCTTTTCGGGCCCTGAAAACACTAAAAGTGACATGTTGCTGTTTTCTGACCAACTAGTGATGAAAACCAGAAGAAACTGCCTTGCTACTATAGAATTCACCAAACCACATGTTTCTGGCTTGGAAACGTGTTTCTGAGTGTTTCTGGTGAAAAGTAACAGCCTAAGTGACAACATGCTGTCAAAATGCTTTTCGGGCCCTGAAAACACTAAAAGTGACATGTTGCTGTTTTCTGACCAACTAGTGATGAAAACCAGAAGAAACTGCCTTGCTACTATAGACTTCACCAAAGTACATGTTTCTGGCTTGGAAACTCGTTTCTGAGTGCTTCTGGACAAAAGTAACAGCCTAAGTGACAACATGCTGTCAAAATGCTTTTCGGGCCCTGAAAACACTAAAAGTGACATTTTGCTGTTTTCTGACCAACTAGTGATGAAAACCAGAAGAAACTGCCTTGCTACTATAGAATTCACCAAACCACATGTTTCTGGCTTGGAAACGTGTTTCCGAGTGTTTCTGGTGAAAAGTAACAGCCTAAGTGACAACATGCTGTCAAAATGCTTTTTGGGCCCTGAAAACACTAAAAGTGACATGTTGCTGTTTTCTGACCAACTAGTGATGAAAACCAGAGGAAAGTGCCTTGCTACTATCGAATTACCGGAACCACATGTTCCTGGCTTGGAAATCTCAAAATGCTTTTCGGGGCCTGAAAATACTAAAAGTGACATGATGCTGTTTTCTGACCAACTAATGAGGGAAACCAGAGGAAACTGTCTTGCTACGATAGAATTCAACAAACCACATGTTTCTGGCTTGGAAACTTGTTTCTGAGTGCTTCTGGTGAAAAGTAACAGCCTAAGTGACAACATGCTCTCAAAATACTTTTCGGGGCCTGAAAACACTACAAGTGACATGATGCTGTTTTCTGACCAACTAGTGATGGAAACCAGAAGAAACTGCCTTGCTACTATAGAATTCACCAAACCACATGTTTCTGGCTTGGAGACTTTTTTCTGAGTGTTTCTGGTGAAAAGTAACAGCCTAAGTGACAACATGCTGTCAAAATGCTTTTCGGGCCCTGAAAACACTAAAAGTGACATGTTGCTGTTTTCTGACCAACCAGTGATGAAAACCAGAAGAAACTACCTTGCTACTGTAGAATTCACCAAACCACATGTTTCTGGCTTGGAAACGTGTTTCTGATGAAAAGTAACAGCCTAAGTGACAACATGCTGTCAAAATGCTCTTCGGGTCCTGAAAACACTAAAAGTGACATGTTGCTGTTTTCTGACCAACCAGTAATGAAAAACAGAAGACACTGCCTTGCTACTATAGAATTCACCAAACCACATGTTTCTGGCGTGGAAACTTGTTTCTGAGTGCTTCTGGTGAAAAGTAACAGCCTAAGTGACAACATGCTCTCAAAATGCTTTTTGGTGCCTGAAAACACTAAAAGTGACATGAAGCTGTTTTCTAACCAACTAGTTATGGAAACCAGAGGAAACTGCCTTGCTACTATAGACTTCACCAAAGTACATGTTTCTGGCTTGGAAACTCGTTTCTGAGTGCTTCTGGTGAAAAGTAACAGCCTAAGTGACAACATGCTGTCAAAATGCTTTTCGGGCCCTGAAAACACTAAAAGTGACATGTTGCTGTTTTCTGACCAACTAGTGATGAAAACCAGAAGAAACTGCCTTGCTACTATAGACTTCAGCAAAGTACATGTTTCTGGCTTGGAAACTTGTTTCTGAGTGCTTCTGGTGAAAAGTAACAGCCTAAGTGACAACATGCTGTCAAAATGCTTTTCGGGCCCTGAAAACACTAAAAGTGACATGTTGCTGTTTTCTGACCAACTAGTGATGAAAACCAGAAGAAACTTCTTTGCTGCTATAGAATTCACCAAACCACATGTTTCAAGCTTGGAGACTTTTTTCTGAGTGTTTCTGGTGAAAAGTAACAGCCTAAGTGACAACATGCTGTCAAAATGCTTTTCGGGCCCTGAAAACACTAAAAGTGACATGTTGCTGTTTTCTGACCAACTAGTGATGAAAACCAGAAGAAACTGCCTTGCTACTATAGACTTCACCAAAGTACATGTTTCTGGCTTGGAAACTCGTTTCTGAGTGCTTCTGGACAAAAGCAACAGCCTAAGTGACAACATGCTGTCAAAATGCTTTTCGGGCCCTGAAAACACTAAAAGTGACATGTTGCTGTTTTCTGACCAACTAGTGATGAAAACCAGAAGAAACTGCCTTGCTACTATAGACTTCACCAAAGTACATGTTTCTGGCTTGGAAACTCGTTTCTGAGTGCTTCTGGACAAAAGTAACAGCCTAAGTGACAACATGCTGTCAAAATGCTTTTCGGGCCCTGAAAACACTAAAAGTGACATGTTGCTGTTTTCTGACCAACTAGTGATGAAAACCAGAAGAAACTGCCTTGCTACTATAGACTTCACCAAAGTACATGTTTCTGGCTTGGAAACTCTTTTCTGAGTGCTTCTGGACAAAAGCAACAGCCTAAGTGACAACATGCTGTCAAAATGCTTTTCGGGCCTGAAAACACTAAAAGTGACATGTTGCTGTTTTCTGACCAACTAGTGATGAAAACCACAAGAAACTGCCTTGCTACTATAGAATTCACCAAACCACATGTTTCTGGCTTGGAAACGTGTTTCTCAGTGTTTCTGGTGAAAAGTAACAGCCTAAGTGACAACATGCTGTCAAAATGCTTTTCGGGCCCTGAAAACACTAAAAGTGACATGTTGCTGTTTTCTGACCAACTACTGATGAAAACCAGAGGAAAGTGCCTTGCTACTATCGAATTGCCGGAACCACATGTTCCTGGCTTGGAAATCTCAAAATGCTTTTCGGGGCCTGAAAATACTAAAAGTGACATGATGCTGTTTTCTGACCAACTAATGAGGGAAACCAGAGGAAACTGCCTTGCTACTATAGACTTCACCAAAGTACATGTTTCTGGCTTGGAAACTCGTTTCTGAGTGCTTCTGGACAAAAGTAACAGCCTAAGTGACAACATGCTGTCAAAATGCTTTTCGGGCCCTGAAAACACTAAAAGTGACATGTTGCTGTTTTCTGACCAACTAGTGATGAAAACCAGAAGAAACTGCCTTGCTACTATAGAATTCACCAAACCACATGTTTCTGGCTTGGAAACTTGTTTCTGAGTGCTTCTGGTGAAAAGTAACAGCCTAAGTGACAACATGCTCTCAAAATGCTGTTCGGCCCCTGAAAACACTAAAAGTGACATGATGCTGTTTTCTAACCAACTAGTGATGGAAACCAGAAGAAATTGCCTTGCTACTATAGAATTCACCAAACCACATGTTTCTGGCTTGGAAACTTGTTTCTGAGTGTTTCTGGTGAAAAGTAACAGCCTAAGTGACAACATGCTGTCAAAATGCTTTTCGGGCCCTGAAAACACTAAAAGTGACATGTTGCTGTTTTCTGACCAACCAGTGATGAAAACCAGAAGAAACTGCCTTGCTACCATAGAATTCACCAAACCACATGTTTCTGGCTTGGAAACGTGTTTCTCATGAAAAGTAACAGCCTAAGTGACAACATGTTGTCAAAATGCTTTTCGGGTCCTGAAAACACTAAAAGTGACATGTTGCTGTTTTCTGACCAACCAGTAATGAAAAACAGAAGACACTGCCTTGCTACTATAGAATTCACCAAACCACATGTTTCTGGCGTGGAAACTTGTTTCTGAGTGCTTCTGGTGAAAAGTAACAGCCTAAGTGACAACATGCTGTCAAAATGCTTTTCGGGCCCTGAAAACACTAAAAGTGACATGTTGCTGTTTTCTGACCAACTAGTGATGAAAACCAGAAGAAACTGCCTTGCTACCATAGACTTCACCAAAGTACATGTTTCTGGCTTGGAAACTCGTTTCTGAGTGCTTCTGGACAAAAGCAACAGCCTAAGTGACAACATGCTGTCAAAATGCTTTTCGGGCCCTGAAAACACTAAAAGTGACATGTTGCTGTTTTCTGACCAACTAGTGATGAAAACCAGAAGAAACTGCCTTGCTTCTATAGACTTCACCCAACCACATGTTTCTGGCTTGGAAACTTGTTTCTGAGTGCTTCTGGTGAAAAGTAACAGCCTAAGTGACAACATGCTGTCAAAATACTTTTCGGGCCCTGAAAACACTAAAAGTGACATGTTGCTGTTTTCTGACCAACTAGTGATGAAAACCAGAAGAAACTGCCTTGCTACTATAGACTTCACCAAACCACATGTTTCTGGCTTGGAAACTTGTTTCTGAGTGCTTCTGGTGAAAAGTAACAGCCTCAGTGACAACATGCTGTCAAAATGCTTTTCGGGCCCTGAAAACACTAAAAGTGACATGTTGCTGTTTTCTGACCAACTAGTGATGAAAACCACAAGAAACTGCCTTGCTACTATAGACTTCAGCAAAGTACATGTTTCTGGCTTGGAAACTTGTTTCTGAGTGCTTCTGGACAAAAGTAACAGCCTAAGTGACAACATGCTGTCAAAATGCTTTTCGGGCCCTGAAAACACTAAAAGTGACATGTTGCTGTTTTCTGACCAACCAGTGATGAAAACCAGAAGAAACTGCCTTGCTACCATAGAATTCACCAAACCACATGTTTCTGGCTTGGAAACGTGTTTCTCATGAAAAGTAACAGCCTAAGTGACAACATGTTGTCAAAATGCTTTTCGGGTCCTGAAAACACTAAAAGTGACATGTTGCTGTTTTCTGACCAACCAGTAATGAAAAACAGAAGACACTGCCTTGCTACTATAGAATTCACCAAACCACATGTTTCTGGCGTGGAAACTTGTTTCTGAGTGCTTCTGGTGAAAAGTAACAGCCTAAGTGACAACATGCTGTCAAAATGCTTTTCGGGCCCTGAAAACACTAAAAGTGACATGTTGCTGTTTTCTGACCAACTAGTGATGAAAACCAGAAGAAACTGCCTTGCTACCATAGACTTCACCAAAGTACATGTTTCTGGCTTGGAAACTCGTTTCTGAGTGCTTCTGGACAAAAGCAACAGCCTAAGTGACAACATGCTGTCAAAATGCTTTTCGGGCCCTGAAAACACTAAAAGTGACATGTTGCTGTTTTCTGACCAACTAGTGATGAAAACCAGAAGAAACTGCCTTGCTTCTATAGACTTCACCCAACCACATGTTTCTGGCTTGGAAACTTGTTTCTGAGTGCTTCTGGTGAAAAGTAACAGCCTAAGTGACAACATGCTGTCAAAATACTTTTCGGGCCCTGAAAACACTAAAAGTGACATGTTGCTGTTTTCTGACCAACTAGTGATGAAAACCAGAAGAAACTGCCTTGCTACTATAGACTTCACCAAACCACATGTTTCTGGCTTGGAAACTTGTTTCTGAGTGCTTCTGGTGAAAAGTAACAGCCTAAGTGACAACATGCTGTCAAAATGCTTTTCGGGCCCTGAAAACACTAAAAGTGACATGTTGCTGTTTTCTGACCAACTAGTGATGAAAACCAGAAGAAACTGCCTTGCTACTATAGACTTCACCAAAGTACATGTTTCTGGCTTGGAAACTCGTTTCTGAGTGCTTCTGGTGAAAAGTAACAGCCTAAGTGACAACATGCTGTCAAAATGCTTTTCGGGCCCTGAAAACACTAAAAGTGACATGTTGCTGTTTTCTGACCAACTAGTGATGAAAACCAGAAGAAACTGCCTTGCTACTATAGACTTCATCAAAGTACATTTTTCTGGCTTGGAAAGTTGTTTCTGAGTGCTTCTGGTGAAAAGTAACAGCCTAAGTGACAACATGCTGTCAAAATGCTGTTCGGCCCCTGAAAACACTAAAAATGACATGATGCTGTTTTCCGAACAACTAATGAGAGAAACCATAGGAAACTGCTTTGCTACTATAGACTTCACCAAAGTACATGTTTCTGGCTTGGAAACTTGTTTCTGAGTGCTTCTGGTGAAAAGTAACAGCCTAAGTGACAACATGCTGTCAAAATGCTTTTGGGCCCTGAAAACACTAAAAGTGACATGTTGATGTTTTCTGACCAACTAGTGATGAAAACCAGAAGAAACTGCCTTGCTACTATAGACTTCACCAAAGTACATGTTTCTGGCTTGGAAACTCGTTTCTGAGTGCTTCTGGTGAAAAGTAACAGCCTAAGTGACAACATGCTGTCAAAATGCTTTTCGGGCCCTGAAAACACTAAAAGTGACATGTTGCTGTTTTCTGACCAACTAGTGATGAAAACCAGAAGAAACTGCCTTGCTACTATAGAATTCACCAAACCACATGTTTCTGGCTCGGAAACGTGTTTCTGAGTGTTTCTGGTGAAAAGTAACAGCCTAAGTGACAGCATGCTCTCAAAATGCTTTTCGGGCCCTGAAAACACTAAAAGTGACATGTTGCTGTTTTCTGACCAACCAGTGATGAAAACCAGAAGAAACTGCCTTGCTACTATAGAATTCACTAAACCACATGTTTCAAGCTTGGAAACGTGTTTCTGATGAAAAGTAGCAGCCTAAGTGACAACATGCTCTCAAAATGCTTTTCGGGTCCTGATAACACTAAAAGTGACATGTTGCTGTTTTCTGACCAACCAGTAATGAAAAACAGAAGACACTGCTTTGCTACTATAAAATTCACCAAACAACATGTTTCTGGCGTGGAAACTTGTTTCTGAGTGCTTCTGGTGAAAAGTAACAGCCTAAGTGACAACATGCTCTCAAAATGCTTTTTGGTGCCTGAAAACACTAAAAGTGACATGAAGCTGTTTTCTAAACAACTAGTTATGGAAACCAGAGGAAAGTGCCTTGCTACTATAGAATTCACCAAACCACATGTTTCTGGCTTGGAAACTTGTTTCTGAGTGCTTCTGGTGAAAAGTAACAGCCTAAGTGACAACATGCTGTCAAAATGCTTTTCGGGCCCTGAAAACACTAAAAGTGACATGTTGCTGTTTTCTGACCAACTAGTGATGAAAACCAGAAGAAACTTCTTTGCTGCTATAGAATTCACCAAACCACATGTTTCAAGCTTGGAGACTTTTTTCTGAGTGTTTCTGGTGAAAAGTAACAGCCTAAGTGACAACATGCTGTCAAAATGCTTTTCGGGCCCTGAAAACACTAAAAGTGACATGTTGCTGTTTTCTGACCAACTAGTGATGAAAACCAGAAGAAACTGCCTTGCTACTATAGACTTCACCAAAGTACATGTTTCTGGCTTGGAAACTCGTTTCTGAGTGCTTCTGGACAAAAGTAACAGCCTAAGTGACAACATGCTGTCAAAATGCTTTTCGGGCCCTGAAAACACTAAAAGTGACATGTTGCTGTTTTCTGACCAACTAGTGATGAAAACCAGAAGAAACTGCCTTGCTACTATAGACTTCAGCAAAGTACATGTTTCTGGCTTGGAAACTTGTTTCTGAGTGCTTCTGGTGAAAAGTAACAGCCTAAGTGACAACATGCTGTCAAAATGCTTTTCGGGCCCTGAAAACACTAAAAGTGACATGTTGCTGTTTTCTGACCAACTAGTGATGAAAACCAGAAGAAACTTCTTTGCTGCTATATAATTCACCAAACCACATGTTTCAAGCTTGGAGACTTTTTTCTGAGTGTTTCTGGTGAAAAGTAACAGCCTAAGTGACAACATGCTGTCAAAATGCTTTTCGGGCCCTGAAAACACTAAAAGTGACATGTTGCTGTTTTCTGACCAACTAGTGATGAAAACCAGAAGAAACTGCCTTGCTACTATAGACTTCACCAAAGTACATGTTTCTGGCTTGGAAACTCGTTTCTGAGTGCTTCTGGACAAAAGTAACAGCCTAAGTGACAACATGCTGTCAAAATGCTTTTCGGGCCCTGAAAACACTAAAAGTGACATGTTGCTGTTTTCTGACCAACTACTGATGAAAACCAGAGGAAAGTGCCTTGCTACTATCGAATTGCCGGAACCACATGTTTCTGGCTTGGAAATCTCAAAATGCTTTTCGGGGCCTGAAAATACTAAAAGTGACATGATGCTGTTTTCTGACGAACTAATGAGGGAAACCAGAGAAAACTGCCTTGCTACTATAGACTTCACCAAAGTACATGTTTCTGGCTTGGAAACTCGTTTCTGAGTGCTTCTGGACAAAAGTAACAGCCTAAGTGACAACATGCTGTCAAAATGCTTTTCGGGCCCTGAAAACACTAAAAGTGACATGTTGCTGTTTTCTGACCAACTAGTGATGAAAACCAGAAGAAACTGCCTTGCTACTATAGACTTCAGCAAAGTACATGTTTCTGGCTTGGAAACTTGTTTCTGAGTGCTTCTGGTGAAAAGTAACAGCCTAAGTGACAACATGCTGTCAAAATGCTTTTCGGGCCCTGAAAACACTAAAAGTGACATGTTGCTGTTTTCTGACCAACTAGTGATGAAAACCAGAAGAAACTTCTTTGCTGCTATAGAATTCACCAAACCACATGTTTCAAGCTTGGAGACTTTTTTCTGAGTGTTTCTGGTGAAAAGTAACAGCCTAAGTGACAACATGCTGTCAAAATGCTTTTCGGGCCCTGAAAACACTAAAAGTGACATGTTGCTGTTTTCTGACCAACTAGTGATGAAAACCAGAAGAAACTGCCTTGCTACTATAGACTTCACCAAAGTACATGTTTCTGGCTTGGAAACTCGTTTCTGAGTGCTTCTGGACAAAAGTAACAGCCTAAGTGACAACATGCTGTCAAAATGCTTTTCGGGCCCTGAAAACACTAAAAGTGACATGTTGCTGTTTTCTGACCAACTAGTGATGAAAACCAGAAGAAACTGCCTTGCTACTATAGACTTCAGCAAAGTACATGTTTCTGGCTTGGAAACTTGTTTCTGAGTGCTTCTGGTGAAAAGTAACAGCCTAAGTGACAACATGCTGTCAAAATGCTTTTCGGGCCCTGAAAACACTAAAAGTGACATGTTGCTGTTTTCTGACCAACTAGTGATGAAAACCAGAAGAAACTTCTTTGCTGCTATAGAATTCACCAAACCACATGTTTCAAGCTTGGAGACTTTTTTCTGAGTGTTTCTGGTGAAAAGTAACAGCCTAAGTGACAACATGCTGTCAAAATGCTTTTCGGGCCCTGAAAACACTAAAAGTGACATGTTGCTGTTTTCTGACCAACTAGTGATGAAAACCAGAAGAAACTGCCTTGCTACTATAGACTTCACCAAAGTACATGTTTCTGGCTTGGAAACTCGTTTCTGAGTGCTTCTGGACAAAAGTAACAGCCTAAGTGACAACATGCTGTCAAAATGCTTTTCGGGCCCTGAAAACACTAAAAGTGACATGTTGCTGTTTTCTGACCAACTAGTGATGAAAACCAGAAGAAACTGCCTTGCTACTATAGAATTCACCAAACCACATGTTTCTGGCTTGGAAACGTGTTTCTGAGTGTTTCTGGTGAAAAGTAACAGCCTAAGTGACAACATGCTGTCAAAATGCTTTTCGGGCCCTGAAAACACTAAAAGTGACATGTTGCTGTTTTCTGACCAACTAGTGATGAAAACCAGAAGAAACTGCCTTGGTACTATAGACTTCACCAAAGTACATGTTTCTGGCTTGGAAACTCGTTTCTGAGTGCTTCTGGACAAAAGTAACAGCCTAAGTGACAACATGCTGTCAAAATGCTTTTCGGGCCCTGAAAACACTAAAAGTGACATTTTGCTGTTTTCTGACCAACTAGTGATGAAAACCAGAAGAAACTGCCTTGCTACTATAGAATTCACCAAACCACATGTTTCTGGCTTGGAAACGTGTTTCCGAGTGTTTCTGGTGAAAAGTAACAGCCTAAGTGACAACATGCTGTCAAAATGCTTTTTGGGCCCTGAAAACACTAAAAGTGACATGTTGCTGTTTTCTGACCAACTAGTGATGAAAACCAGAGGAAAGTGCCTTGCTACTATCGAATTACCGGAACCACATGTTCCTGGCTTGGAAATCTCAAAATGCTTTTCGGGGCCTGAAAATACTAAAAGTGACATGATGCTGTTTTCTGACCAACTAATGAGGGAAACCAGAGGAAACTGTCTTGCTACGATAGAATTCAACAAACCACATGTTTCTGGCTTGGAAACTTGTTTCTGAGTGCTTCTGGTGAAAAGTAACAGCCTAAGTGACAACATGCTCTCAAAATACTTTTCGGGGCCTGAAAACACTACAAGTGACATGATGCTGTTTTCTGACCAACTAGTGATGGAAACCAGAAGAAACTGCCTTGCTACTATAGAATTCACCAAACCACATGTTTCTGGCTTGGAGACTTTTTTCTGAGTGTTTCTGGTGAAAAGTAACAGCCTAAGTGACAACATGCTGTCAAAATGCTTTTCGGGCCCTGAAAACACTAAAAGTGACATGTTGCTGTTTTCTGACCAACCAGTGATGAAAACCAGAAGAAACTACCTTGCTACTGTAGAATTCACCAAACCACATGTTTCTGGCTTGGAAACGTGTTTCTGATGAAAAGTAACAGCCTAAGTGACAACATGCTGTCAAAATGCTCTTCGGGTCCTGAAAACACTAAAAGTGACATGTTGCTGTTTTCTGACCAACCAGTAATGAAAAACAGAAGACACTGCCTTGCTACTATAGAATTCACCAAACCACATGTTTCTGGCGTGGAAACTTGTTTCTGAGTGCTTCTGGTGAAAAGTAACAGCCTAAGTGACAACATGCTCTCAAAATGCTTTTTGGTGCCTGAAAACACTAAAAGTGACATGAAGCTGTTTTCTAACCAACTAGTTATGGAAACCAGAGGAAACTGCCTTGCTACTATAGACTTCACCAAAGTACATGTTTCTGGCTTGGAAACTCGTTTCTGAGTGCTTCTGGTGAAAAGTAACAGCCTAAGTGACAACATGCTGTCAAAATGCTTTTCGGGCCCTGAAAACACTAAAAGTGACATGTTGCTGTTTTCTGACCAACTAGTGATGAAAACCAGAAGAAACTGCCTTGCTACTATAGAATTCACCAAACCACATGTTTCTGGCTTGGAAACGTGTTTCTGAGTGTTTCTGGTGAAAAGTAACAGCCTAAGTGACAACATGCTGTCAAAATGCTTTTCGGGCCCTGAAAACACTAAAAGTGACATGTTGCTGTTTTCTGACCAACTAGTGAT